>NC_053022.1:50051464-50078407 GCF_003073215.2 Triticum urartu
ATAGTCTATACATAATCTCAGTGTCCCATCCTTTTTCTTGGCAAATAATACTGGTGAACCCCAAGGTGAGGAGCTGGCCCGTATAAATCCTTTGTCCAGTAATTCTTTTATTTGCTTCTTTAATTCTACCAACTCGGAGGGTGCCATTCTATAGGGTTTCTTGTAAATGGGGGTGGTTCCAGGTGCTAGTTCAATGATGAACTCTATTTCCCGGTCTGGTGGCATGCCTGGTAGTTCTTCGGGAAATACGTCAGGGAACTCACACACCACTGGAACTTTTCTTAACTCTGAAATGTCCACCTTGTTCAACCTTGGTTGCCTGGTAGTAACGAGATAGCTCAAGATTGGGATTTGCTCATCCGGCGATGGAGAGATATTCTCGGGCCCTCTCGGTGTTACGGTATCCATAATCGTCTGGCCAGACGCCTTGTGATTTGATCACTGGGATGCCGGAACACGGAAACGAGAAAGGAGAACAGAACTGGTAACGAGGTAACTGGCATGGTGGACAAATTGTTCGTCCATGGGGATGCAGTAAATCTCACCTCGGGTGTTTATAACATATCAGGAAGCAACAGGAATAGCTCACTCCAACTGGAGGTTCACTCGAATATTTATTCGTGTGGTTATAGGGGTCAATATGGGTGTCCACGGCTCCGATGTTGATCATTGATCGGAAGGGGTTCCGGGTCATGTCTATACTTCACCGAACCTATAGGGTCACACGCTTAAGGGTCATCTATCTGCTTAATACTAGACAGGGAGCCTGAGAGAAAATCACCGGAAAAGTTTCGAACACCGGAAAGGTTTCGGACACCAAAAAAGTTCCGCAGAGAGAGGTCATCGGATGAGTTCTGGCGAAACCGAAAAGTTGTTTCGGGATATACTATTAAGTCAAATTGGTTTCGGCACATGCCTGATAACTCTTGGAGGGTGCCAGAATCATTCTGGAAACTTTTTGTAATTTTCCGGGATAAAAACAGGAAATGTCTCGGAGCTGCCGGAGCCACTTCAAATGTGTTTCGCAGATAAAAATCACTAAACCAGGATTGTTTCGGAATGCATTGAAAATTATTTTAGTGGGTACTGGAAATGTTCTAAGCCCACATAAATATTTTTAGTTCGAACGTACGCTGAAAAAAGTCATCGTGAATAGTGAAAATCAATTTATGGATATTTTTTGGAAAGCCACCTTTTAGGGCTTTTGCAAAAAGGCTTCTAGAAGGGCTTGGGGGCCAAGGAAGCCCCTCATGGGGGGCCCCCAAGGGGGTGGCCGGCCAAGCATGGTGGAGCTCCATGGAGCTCCACATGGCATCCCATTTTGCCCATAAAACCCTCTTATGTGACCTAAAGCATGGGGTTTTTTGGCAATTTATGGAGGCACACTACCCCTTGGTTTTGCTATAAATAGAGGGGTGAGGGCTGCCATATCTTCATCCCTTGCTCTCATACACGTGCCATGACTTGTCTGGCTTCTCTCTCCCTCCCAGCGAAATAGTTTCGTAGAGCCAAAAGGCTGTCTGGGTTCCTGCAGGAACTAGTTCTAGACGGTGAAGCCCTGCCGGATAGCTTATGCTACCTCTTGAGCACTGCGTTGAATTTCCTTGAAGAGGAACGGATGATGCAGCAAAGTAGCGTAAGTATTTCTCTCAGTTTTTGAGAACCAAGGTATCAATCCAGTAGGAGGCTACGCGCGAGTCCCTCGTACCTGCACAAAACAAATAACTCCTCGCAACCTACGCGATAAGGGGTTGTCAATCCCTTCACGGTCACTTACGAGAGTGAGATCTGATAGAAATGATAGGATAATATTTTTGGTATTTTTGTGATAAAGATGCAAAGTAAAATAAAAGCAAAGTAAAAAAGAAAAGAAATAACTAAGTATTGGAAGATCAATATGATGAAGATAGACCCGGGGGGCATAGGTTTCACTAGTGGCTTCTCTCAAGAGCACAAGTGGGTGAACGAATTACTGTTGAGCAACTGACAGAATTGAGCATAGATATGAGAATATCTAGGTATGATCATGTATATAGGCATCACGTCCAAGACAAGTAGACCGACTCCTACCTGCATCTACTACTATTACTCCACTCATCGACCGCTATCCAGCATGCATCTAGAGTATTAAGTTCATGAAAACAGAGTAATGCCTTAAGCAAGATGACATGGTGTACAGGGATAAATTCATGCAATATGATAAAACCCCCTTCTTGTTATCCTCAATGGCAACAATACAATACGTGCCTTGCTGCCCCTACAGTCACTGGTAAAGGACACCGCAAGATTGAACCCAAAGCTAAGCACTACTACCATTGCAAGAAAGATCAATCTAGTAGGCCAAACCAAACTGATAATTCGAAGAGACTTGCAAAGATAACCAATCATACATAAAAGAATTCAGAGAAAATTCAAATATTGTTCATAGATAATGTTGATCATAAACCCACAATTCATCGGTCTCAACAAACACACGGCAAAACGAAGATTACATCGAATAGATCTCCACAAGAGAGGGGGAGAACATTGTATTGAGATCCAAAAAGAGAGAAGAAGCCATCTAGCTAATAACTATGGACTCGAAGGTCTGAGGTAAACTACTCACACTTCATCGGAGAGGCTATGGTGTTGATGTAGAAGCCCTCCGTGATGGATGCCCCCTCCGGCGAATCTCCGGAACAGGCCCCAAGATGGGATCTCGTGGATACAGAAAGTTACAGTGGTGGAATTAGAGTTTTGGCTCTGTATTTGATCGTTTGGGGTACGTAGGTATATATAGGAAAAAGGAGAACGTCGATGGAGCAACAGGAGGCCCGCGGGGGTGGAGGGCGCGCCTGGGGGGCGGGGGGGGGGGGGCGTAGGCGCGCCCCCTACCTCGTGGCTTCCTCCTTTATTTCTTGACGTGGGGTCCAAGTCTCCTAGATCATGTTCGGTGAGAAAATCACGTTCCCAAAGGTTTCATTCCGTTTGGACTCCGTTTGATATTCCTTTTCTGCGAAACTCTGAAATAGGCAAAAAACAGCAATTCTGGGTTGGGCCTCCGGTTAATAGGTTAGTCCCAAAAATAATATAAAAGTGGATAATAAAGCCCAATAATGTCCAAAACAGTAGATAATATAGCATGGAGCAATCAAAAATTATAGATACATTGGAGACGTATCAAGCATCCCCAAGCTTAATTCCTGCTCGTCCTCGAGTAGGTAAATGATAAAAACAGAACTTTTGATGCGGAGCGCTACTTGGCATAATTTTAATGTAATTCTTCTTAATTGTGGTATGAATATTCAGATCCGAAAGATTCAAGATAAAAGTTCACATTGACATAAAAATAATAATACTTCAAGCATACTAACTAAACAATTATGTCTTCTCAAAATAACATGGCCAAAGAAAGTTCATCCCTACAAAATAATATAGTTTAGTCCTGCTCCATTTTCGTCACACAAGAATGCTCGCATCATGCACAACTCCGATGACAAGCCGAGCAATTGTTTCATACTTTAGTAATCTCAAACCTATAAAGTTTCATGCAATATATGAGCACGAGCCATGGATATAGCACTATGGGTGGAATAGAATATGATGATGGGGGTTATGTGGAGAAGACAAAAAGGAGAAAGTCTCACATCAACGAGGCTAATCAATGGGCTATGGAGATGCCCATCGATTGATGTTAATGCAAGGAGTAGGGATTGCCATACAACGGATGCACTAGAGCTATAAATGCATGAAAGATCAACAAAAGAAACTAAGTGGGTGTGCATCCAACTTGCTTGCTCACAAAGACCTAGGGCACTTGAGGAGGCCCATTGTTGGAATATACAAGCCAAGTTCTATAACGAAAAATTCCCGCTAGTGTATGAAAGTGAGAAAACAAGAGACTCTCTATCATGAAGATTATGATGCTACTTTGAAGCACAAGTGTGGCAAAGGATAGTAGCATTGTTCCTTCTCTCTTTTTCTCTCATTTTTTGGGCCCTTTTTTATGGCCTTTGTCTTTTATTTTATTCCTCACTTGGGACAATGCTCTAGAAAATGATGATCATCACACTTCTATTTATTTACAACTCAATGATTACAAGTCGATACTAGAACAAAAGATGACTCTATATACAATGAACCAAGAGTGACATGTATGAAAGAATTTTGAACGGTGGCCTTGCCACAAATACTATGTCAACTACATGATCATGCTAAGAAATATGACAATGATGAATGTGTCATGATAAATGGAATGGTGGAAAGTTGCATGGCAATATATCTTGGAATGGCTATGGAAATGCCATAATAGGTAGGTATGGTGTCTGCTTTGAGGAAGATATAAGGAGGTTTATGTGTGAAAGAGCGTATCATATCACAGGGTTTGGATGCACCGGCGAAGTTTGCACCAACTCTCAATGTGAGAAAGGGCAATGCACGGTACCGAAAAGGTTAGCAATGATGGAAGGGTGAGAGTGCGTATAATCCATGGACTCAACATTAGTCATAAAGAACTCTCATACTTATTGCAAAAATCTACAAGTCATCAAAAACCAAGCACTACGCGCATGCTCCTAGGGATAGATTGGTAGGAAAAGACCATCGCTCGTCCCCAACCGCCACTCATAAGGAGGACAATGAAAGAACACCTCATGTTTCAAATTTGTTACATAACGTTTCCCATACGTGCGTGCTACGGGACTTGCAAACTTCAACACAAGCATTTCTCAAATTCACAACTACTCAACTAGCACGAGTTTGATATTATAAGCACCATATCTCAAAACAATCATCAAGCATCAAACTTCTCTTAGTATTCAAAACACTCATAAGAAAAAAATTTACTCTTGAATACCTAGCATATTAGGATTATTTAAGCAAATTACCACGCTATTTAAGACTCTCAAAATAATCTAAGTGAAGCATGAGAGATCAATAGTTTCTATAAAACAAATCCACCACCGTGCTCTAAAAGATATAAGTGAATTACTAGAGCTAAACTATATAACTCAAAAGATATAAGTGAAGTACATAGAGTATTCTAACAAATTCCAAATCGTGTATGGCTCTCTTAAAAAGGTGTGTACAGCAAGGATGATTGTGTTAAACTAAAAAGCAAAGACTCAAATCATACAAGACGCTCCAAGAAAAACACATATCATGTGGTGAATAAAAATATAGCTCCAAGTAAAGTTACCAACAGAAGTAGACGAAAGAGGGGTTGCCTTCCGGGGCATCCCCAAGCTTGGCTTTTAGGTGTCCTTAGATTATCTTGGGGGTGCCATGTTTATCCCCAATCTTAGGCTCTTGCCACTCCTTGTTCCATAATCCATCAAATCTTTACCCAAAACTTGAATACTTCACAACACAAAACTCAAAGTAGAAAATCTCGTGAGCTCCGTTAGCGAAAGAAAACAAAAGACCACTTCAAGGTACTGTAATGAATTCATTCTTTATTTATATTGGTGTTAAACCTACTGTATTAAAACTTCTCTATGGTTTATAAACTATTTTACTAGCCATAGATTCATCAAAATAAGCAAACAACACACGAAAAACAGAATCTGTCAAAAACAGAACAGTCTGTAGTAATCTGTAACTAGCGCAAGATCTGGAACCCAAAAAATTCTAAAATAAATTTCTGGAAGTGAGGAATTTACCTATTAGTCATCTTCAAAAAGAATTAACTAAATATCACTTTCCAAATAAAAATCACAGCAGTTCTCGTGAGCGCTAAAGTTTCTGTTTTTTACAGCAAGATATCAAGACTTTCCCCAAGTCTTCCCAACGGTTCTACTTGGAACAAACACTAATTAAACACAAGAAACACAACAAAAAGTGGCTAGGTAAATTATGTATTACTAAACAGGAGCAAAAATCAAGGAATAAAAATAAAATTGGGTTGCCTCCCAACAAGCGCTATCGTTTAACGCCCCTAGCTAGGCATAAAAAGCTAGGATAGATCTAGGTATTGCCATAATAGTAAGATAGATCATTAAACTCTTTTCATATTCTCTACGTTCGGCAGCAAGTTTTCTTTGAGGCAAGCAAAAGTAATCAAAATGGCTAAATTTAATGGGACAAAAGTCCCCAAGATCAACCTTGGGAGGTATAGCTTCCTCCTTTGGCCCTTTGTATTGCACAACCAATTCATCATTATAAATATTCTTTTGAGAAAACTTTGTGAGCCTAAACTGAAGAGAATATCCTAGTTCATTATTTTGAATGGCCAAATCATCATTAAGTTCAGAAATTCTATCAACTAAAACATTGGTAGGAACCCTTTTTCTAAGATTTTCATTGAAAGCAACATAGTCTAGGGATTGAAAACACATTATTTCTTCTTGATCAAAAAGGATAGCCTCTATGGGAGGGCGGCAAGCGTCCACCCTATAATGCGCAAAGATTTCTTTGGCTCTTTTATTATGAATATGAACTCATGAGCCAAAAAGATCGTAGCGGCACGCTTAACAGAAGAATGCTCAATATTAGAAAATTCTAGGAAAATCCTTTGTATGCAAGGGTGTATGCGCATGAATTGTCTTTCAAGTTCAACTACAAGCATGGCAATAGCGTCCGCAAGACTACTAGTTCTATGAAGGATAGAACTACCCATAGAAGGCAAAGCACCGACACAAGTAAAGAAATCTTGGATAACTCTTTTTCCAATAATATTACCATTACCACTACGGATTTTTTTTCTATGTAAGATAGGGGGTTCTTCAGCAGGAGCGTCGGAACTTTTAAAGATATTATTATTGTCCATATCGACAATAATTTCCCCAATTTCAGACATGACGGCAGAAAGTGCTAACTGCAGAAAGAGGCAAATAGAGAAAGAGAGGGAGCATAGAGAGAGAGGGCGAATAAAACGGCAAGGGTGAAGTGGGGGAGAGGAAAACGAGAGGCAAATGGCAAATAATGTAACGCGGGAGATAAGGGTTGTGATGGGTACTTGGTATGTTGACTTTTTTGTAGACTCCCCGGCAACGGTGCTAGAAATCTTCTTGCTACCTCTTGAGCACTGTGTTGGATTTCCTTCAAGAGGAAAGGATGATGAAGCAAAGTAGCTTAAGTATTTCCCTCAGTTTTTGAGAACCAAGGTATCAATCCAGTAGGAGGCTACACACGAGTCCCTCGTACCTGCACAAAACAAATAACTCCTCGCAACCAACGCGATAAGGGGTTGTCAATCCCTTCACGGTCACTTACGAGACTGAGATATGATAGATATGATAGAATAATATTTTTGGTATTTTTTGATAAAGATGGAAAGTAAAATAAAAGCAAAGTAAAAAAGCAAAGGAAATAACTAAGTATTGGAAGATCAATATGATGAAGATAGACCCGGGGGCCATAGGTTTCACTAGTGGCTTCTCTCAAGAGCATAAGTATTTTACGGTGGGTGAACGAATTACTGTTGAGCAATTGACAGAATTGAGCATAGTTATGAGAATATCTAGGTATGATCATGTATATAGGCATCACGTCCGAGACAAGTAGACCGACTCCTGCCTGCATCTACTACTATTACTCCACTCATCGACCGCTATCCAGCATGCATCTAGAGTATTAAGTTCATGAAAACAGAGTAACGCCTTAAGCAAGATGACATGATGTAGAGGGATAAATTCATGCAATATGATAAAAAACCCATCTTGTTATCCTCGATGGCAACAATACAATACGTGTCTTGCTGCCCATACTGTCACTGGGAAAGGACACCACAAGATTGAACCCAAAGCTAAGCACTTCTCCCATTGCAAGAATGATCAATCTAGTAGGCCAAACCAAACTGATAACTCGAAGAGACTTGCAAAGATAACCAATCATACATAAAAGAATTCAGAGAAGATTCAAATATTGTTCATAGATAATCTTGATCATAAACTCAAAATTCATCGGTCTCAACAAACACACCGCAAAAAGAAGATTACATCGAATAGATCTCCACAAGAGAGTGGGAGAACATTGTATTGAGATCCAAAAAGCATTGTTCAAGAATTCACCTGATTAATCAGTTAATGGGCCAGTTAATCGCTACTCATAGCATGGCCGAATCGAATAACACCTATTCATCACGTTAACTTGTCAGGCCAATTAATTGGCCAGTTAGACCGATTAATCAGTTGTCATGCCGATTAATCCGTGCTGGCTCATTAACGGGTGGGCAAACAAAGCCAGAAATTTTGACACATAACCCCTTCTGGCCCCATGCCGCTCCTTAATAGATAGGATTAATAATTTTACCTCCTCTATATGCTTTTCATATGTGTATGACAGCATATTTTGGTATACTACATAACTGGGAGCATGAGAGTATGGTATAATACATTAAAAAAATCTAGATATATGTTGGCAAGTTTCTATTCAATCTACCGATTAAAGCTCGACCTATTAATCCAGTTAATAGGCCGATCACCGATTAATTGCTACTCCTAAACTGACCGAGCAGGTACCAGTTAACGATTTCTTGAACATTGCCAAAAAGATAGAAGACATCTAGCTAATAACTATGGACCCGAAGGTCTGAGGTAAACTACTCACACTTCATCAGAGAGGCTATGGTGTTGATGTAGAAGCCCTCCGTGATGGATGCCCCCTCCAGCGGAGCTCCGGAACAGGCCCCAAGATGGGATCTCATGGATACAGAAAGTTACGGCGGTGGAATTAGGGTTTTGGCTCCGTATTTGATTGTTTGGGGGTACGTAGGTATATATAGGAGGAAGGAGTATGTCGGTGGAGCAACAGGATGGCCACGAGGGTGGAGGGCGCGCCTGGGGGGTAGGCGCGCCCCCCTACCTCGTGGCTTCCTACTTTATTTCTTGACGTGGGGTCCAAGTCTCTTGGATCATGTTCGGTGAGAAAATCACGTTCCCGAAGGTTTCATTCCGTTTGGACTTAGTTTGATATTCCTTTTCTGTGAAACTCTGAAATAGGCAAAAAACAACAATTCTAGGTTGGGCCTCCGGTTAATAGGTTAGTCCCAAAAAAAATATAAAAGTGGATAATAAAGCCCAATAATGTCCAAAACTATAGATAATATAGCATGGAGCAATCAAAAATTATAGATACGTTGGAGACGTATCAGCTGACACCGTATGTGTGCAACCCCGTAGAGAGATTGTAGTTTCGATCTTTTGCCCGAGGGGCTGTTCGAGTATCCTCCTAAAGGGTTGTCCGCGACATCGTCCGGGGGACTGTCCGACCGCCTCCCGAAGGGCTGTCCGGAGAGGGAGTACATCCTCGCGGTTGGGAGGTTGTAAATCCTAGCTGCGGGGATCTGCACCGACGATCTCCACTGACTCTTCTTCCGCTGCGCTTTGAGTCGGTATGGATCAGATCAAACCTTGTATGCAATCTCCATAGTGGTCCTGGGCGTGCTTGCTATACCGAAATTTTTGTTTTCTCTCGCGTTCCCCTACAGATATGTGTTTTGCTTGGAGCGTCTTGTATGATATGTGTCTTTGCTTGTCTTATTTTGTGTTTTAAGTTATCAATCCTTGTTGGACACACCTATTTGAGAGAGCCAAAATTATGTCATGACTTGTTAGAATTGCTCTCTATGCTTCACTTAAATCTTTTATGAGCTAGGACTTACTCTAGTGCTTCACTTATATCTTTTTGAGAACGGTGTGCTTTGCTATTTTTTAAGAAATGCTCTCTTGCTTCACTTAGATTTATTTGAGAGTTAGTAACATTTTGAAGAAATTCTCTCTTCCTTCACTTAAATTATTTTGAGAGAAATAAAATTTGATATGCTCATGATCTTCACTTATACTTGGTTGAGCTTATGAAAAGCAACACATGAAAATTAGTGTCAAAGTGATAGATATCCAAGAAGGATAAAGTAAAAGAAAATGTCATGAAGATCATTGGACAAAATAAACTTGATTCTTAGTAATAGTTTTGAGATATGATGATGTGATATGTGAGTTATGTTGATGAGTAATTGTGTTCTAGTAAGAATATTGGTGTTAAGGTTTGTGATTCCCTATGTATGCACGAAAGTCAATAATCATGCAATGAAAATTATATCCTACTTGTGGTGCATTATTCGGTGTTAATTATGCTTAATGCTTGCTTATGATATTATCCGTTTCTTGGTTGGTCGCTTCCCAATTTTTTTGCTAGCCTTCATTTTGCACTAAGTATGACCTCTACTTGTGCATCCAAAATCCTTTAGACCAGTTTTGCCACATGAGTCCACTATATCTACCTATATGCGGTATTATTTTGCCGTTCTAAGCAAATTTGCATGTGCCACCTCTAATTTTCAAAATAAACTGATCTTTTGTGTGTTTGTTTCGCTCATGGAGTGGTGAGGGGTGGCTAATATTTTCCATGCTAGATGAGTTATTATCAAGATGAGTGTTTATTCACTTGTCATTGCACGAGAGTAAGGCAAAGGTATTAGGGATGCCCAGTCCCGAAATGCAAAAATAAATGAATTTACTTTATGTTGTCAAATAATAAATTCCTTGGAAAGTGTTGGTATGGAGGGCACCCGTGGATACTGTTAGCCATGGAAAGTGAAAGTTATGGTGGAAAAAGGAATAAACTTTATTTTCTATTTGGGAACCGCCTATGGCATATCTAGCATGGAAAGTGTTGCGAACTCTAAGTCGTTTTCATTGGTGGGATGGACACACCTCCCAAAATGTTTTTATCTCAAATTTTTCGCTTTGAGCTCTGGCACCTCTACAAATCCCTACTTCCCTCTATGAAGGGACTATATTTTACTTTATGCAATTTTTATTTTCAAATGTTGAGTCTCCATCTTCTCTCATAAAAGCACCAACTAGGAGGCAATATGATCATGCTCAAGTATTGGTTGTAGTTAATATTCGAGTGTGTTTCATGAATGGATCGATGTTTGAGCACGATGGGCTAGGGATAACTTATTTTAGCATTGATATTTTGAAAGACATGGTTGCTTATTGATATGCTTGAGTATCTAAATTATTCTGTCAAAACTAGACTATTGCTTTGAATCACATAAAAGTCCAAATGTCCATACTATAAAGAAAAGAATATGATATGACTTGATGAATAGCACTCCACATCAAAAATTCTGTTTTTATCACTTACCTACTCGAGGACGAGTAGGAGTTAAGCTAGGGTATGCTGATACGTCTCCAACGTATCTATAATTTTTTATTGTTCCATGTTGTTTTATTATCAATCTTGGATGTTTTATAATAATTTTATAGTCATTTTATGGTACTAACCTATTGACATAGTGCCTAGTGCCAGTTCCTGTTTTTTCCATGTTTTTTACATCGCGGGAAATCAATATCAAACGGAGTCCAAATGGCACGAAACTTTACGATGATTTTTTATGGGCCAAAAGGATGCAGATGGGCCCTGGTTGCACCTGGGGGTGCCCCGAGGGGGGCACAACCCACCAGGGCGCGCCAGGAGGCCCTGGCGCGCCCTGGTGGGTTATGCCCACCTCGGGTGCCCCCCGGACCACCTCTTTGCTCTATAAATACCCAAATACTCCCAAAACCCGGGGCGTGATACGTCTCCAACGCATCTATAATTTTTGATTGTTCCATGGTATATTATATCATGTTTTGGACATTATTGGGCTTTATTATACACTTTTATATTATTTCTAGGACTAACCTATTAACCGGAGGCCCAGCCCAGAATTGCTGTTTTCTTGCCTATTTCGGAGTTTCGCAGAAAAATAAGATCAAATGGAGTCCAAACAGAATGAAACCTTCGGGAACGTGATTTTCGAAACAAACATGATCCAGAGGACTTGGACCCTACGTCAAGACATCAACTAGGAAGGCACAAGGTAGGGGGAGCGCCTACCCCCCCCCCTAGGCGCACCCTCCACCCTCGTGGGGCCCATGTTGCTCCACCGATGTACTTCTTCCTCCTATATATACCTACGTACCCCCAAACTACCAGATACGGAGCCAAAACCCTAATTCCACCGCCGTAACTTTCTGTATCAGTGAGATCCCATCTTGGGGCCTTTTCCGGAGCTCCGCCGGAAGGGGCATCGATCACGGAGGGCTTCTACATCAACACCATAGCCTCTCCGGTGAAGTGTGAGTAGTTTACTTCAATCTTGGATCTCAATACAAAGTTCTCCCCCTCTCTTGTGGAGATCTATTCGATGTAATCTTCTTTTGCGGTGTGTTTGTTGAGACCGATGAATTGTGGGTTAATGATCAAGTTTATGTATGAAAAATATTTGATTCTTCTCTGAATTCTTTTATGTATGATTGGTTATCTTTGCAAGTCTCTTCGAATTATCAGTTTGGTTTGGCCTACTAGATTGATCTTTCTTGCAATGGGAGATGTGCTTAGCTTTGGGTTCAATCTTGCGGTGTCCTTTCCCAGTGACAATAGGGGCAGCAAGGCACGTATTGTATTGTTGCCATCGAGGATAACAAGATGGGGTTTATATCATATTGCATGATTTTATCCCTCTACATCATGTCATCTTGCTTAAAGCGTTACTCTGTTCTCTTGAGCTTAATACTCTAGATGCATGCTGGATAGCGGTCGATGTGTGGAGTAATAGTAGTAGATGAAGGCAGGAGTCGGTCTACTTATCTCGGACGTGATGCCTATATACATGATCATACCTAGATATTCTCATAACTATGCTCAATTTTTTCAATTGCTCAACAGTAATTTGATTACCCACTTTAATAAGTATGCTCTTGAGAGAAGCCATAGTTGAAACCTATGGCCCCTGGGTCTATTTTCCATCATATTAATCTACAAGCTATTTCCTTTTCCGCTTATTTTGCTTTCTTTACTTTGCATCTTTATCATAAAAATACCAAAAATATTATCTTATCATATCTATCAGATCTCACTTTCGTAAGTGACCGTGAAGGGATTGACAACCCCTTTATTGCGTTGGTTGCGAGGATTTTATTTGTTTGTGTAGGTGCGAGGGACTCGTGCGTGGCCTCCTACTGGATTGATACCTTGGTTCTCAAAAACTGAGGGAAATACTTACGCTACTTTGCTGCATCACCCTTTCCTCTTCAAGGGAAAACCAACGCAGTGCTCAAGAGGTAGCAAGAAGGATTTCTGGCGCCATTGCCGGGGAGTCTACGCAAAAGTCAACATACCAAGTACCCATCACAAACCCTTATCTCCCGCATTACATTATTTTCCATTTGCCTCTCGATTTCCTCTCCCCCACTTCACCCTTGCCGTTTTATTCGCCCTCTCTCTCCGTCCTCCTTCTCTTTCTCTATTTGCCTCTTTTTGCCCGTCTCTTGTTTGCTTGTGTGTTGGATTGCTTGCTTGTCACTATGGCTCAAGATAATACCAAATTTTGTGACTTTACCAATACCAACAACAATGATTTTATTAGCACTCCGATTGCTCCTCTTACCGATGCTGAATCTTGTGAAATTAATGTTGCTTTGCTGAATCTTGTCATGAAAGATCCGTTTTCCGGCCTTCCTAGTGAAGATGTCGCTACCCATTTAAACAACTTTGTTGATTTATGTGATATGCAAAAGAAGAAAGATGTGGACAATGATATTGTTAAATTGAAGCTATTTCATTTTTCGCTTAGAGATCGTGCTAAATCTTGGTTTTCGTCTTTGTCTAAAAATAGTATTGATTCATGGAATAAGTGCAAAGATGCTTTTATCTGTAAGTATTTTCCTCCTGCTAAGATCATCTCCCTCAGAAACGATATTATGAATTTTAAGCAACTTGATCCTGAACATGTTGCACAAGCTTGGGAGAGGATGAAATTAATGATACGTGATTGCCCTACACATGTTTGAATTTATGGATGATTATACAAAAAAATTATGCCGGATTGAATTTTTCTTCTACGAATCTTTTAGATTTGGCCACGGGAGGCACTTTTATGGAAATCACTTTAGGAGAAGCTACTAAATTCCTAGATAATATTATGGTTAATTATTCTCAATGGCACACTGAAAGATCTACTAATAGGAAAGTGCATGCAATAGAAGAAATTAATGTTTTGAGTGGAAAGATGGATGAACTTATGAAATTATTTGCTAATAAAAGTGTTTCTTCTGATCCTAATGATATGCCTTTGTCTACTTTAACTGAGAATAATAATGAATCTATGGTTGTGAATTTTGTTGGTAGGAATAATTTTGGTAACAATGCGTATAGAGGAAACTTTAATCCTAGGTTGTATCCTAGTAATTCCTCTAATAATTATGGTAATTCCTACAACAATTCTTATGGAAATTTTAATAAGATACCCTTTGATTTTGAATCTAATATTAAATAATTTATTACTTTGCAAAAGAATTTCAATGCTTTGATTGAAGAAAAATTGCTTAAGATTGATGAGTTGGCTAGGAACGTTGATAGAATTTCTCTTGATATTGATTCTTTGAAACTTAGATCTATTCCACCTAAGCATGATATCAATGAGTCTCTCAAAGCCATGAGAATTTCCATTGATGAGTGCAAAGAAAGAACCACTAGGATGTGTGCTAAGAAAGATTGCTTTATAAAAGTGTGTTCTTCTAGTTTCCATGATAATAAAGACCAAGATCTAAAAGTTATTGATGTGTCCCCTATTAAATATTTGTTTTGAAATATGAATCTTGATAATGATGGGACTGAATATGATCCACCGTTACCTAGAAGACGTTCCAAAAATTTGGAGTCTTTAGATCTTGATGCTAAAATTGTTAAAAGTGGGATTGAAGAAATCAAAACTTTAAATATCAATGAACGCATTATTTTGGATCTCAAGGAATTTAATTATTATAATTGCTCTTTGATAGATTGTATTTCCTTGTTTTAATCCGTGCTAAAATCTCCTCATGCTTATAGTCAAAATAAAGCTTTTACCAAACATATCGTTGATGCTTTGATGCAATCTTATGAAGAAAAACTTGAGTTGGAAGTTTCTATCCCTAGAAAACTTTATGATGAGTGGGAACCTACTATTAAAATTAAAATTAAATATCATGAATGCTATGCTTTGTGTGATTTGGGTGCTAGTGTTTCCACGATTCCAAAGACTTTGTGTGATTTGCTAGGTTTCCGTGATTTTGATGATTGCTCTTTAAACTTGCACCTTGTGAATTCAACTATTAAGAAACCTATGGGAAGAATTAATGATGTTCTTATTGTTGAAAATAGGAATTATGTGCCCGTATATTTTATTGTTCTTGACATAGATTGCAATCCTTCATGTCCTATTATTCTTGGTAGACCTTTCCTTAGAACGATTAGTGCAAATATTGATATGAAGGAAGGGAATATTAGATTAAAATTTCCGTTAAGGAAAGGCATGGAACACTTCCCTAGAAAGAAAATTAAATTACCATATGAATCTATTATGAGAGCCACTTATGGATTGCCTACCAAAGATGGCAATACCTAGATCTATCCTTGCTTTTATGCCTAGCTAGGGGCGTTCAATGATAGCGCTTGTTGGGAGGCAACCCAATTTTATTTTTATTCCTTGCTTTTTGCTCCTGTTTAGTAATAAATAATTTATCTAGCCTCTGTTTTGGTTGTGTTTTTTGTGTTTAATTAGTGTTGGTTCCAAGTAGAACCGTTGGGAAGACTTGGGGAAAGTCTTTTTAATCTTGCTGTAAAAAACAGAAACTTTAGCACTCACGAGAATTGCTGCCATTTTTATTTGGAAAGTGATATTTAGTTAATTATTTTTGAATATGATTAATAGATAAATTCCTCATGTCTATAAATTTATTTTATAATTTTTCGGGTTCCAGAACTTGCGTTAGCTACAATTACTACAGACTGTTCTGTTTTTGACAGATTCTGTTTTTCGTGTGTTGTTTGCTTATTTTGATGAATCTATGGCTAGTAAAATAGTTTATAAACCATATACAAGTTGGAATACAGTAGTTTTAACACCAATATAAATAAATAATGAGTTAATTACAGTACCTTGAAGTGGTGTTTTGTTTTCTTTCGCTAACGGAGCTCACGAGATTTTCTACTTTAAGTTTTGTGATGTGAAGTTTTCAAGTTTTGGGTGAAAGATTTGATGGATTATGGAACAAGGAGTGGCAAGATCATAAGATTGGGGATGCCCATGGCACCCCAAGATAATCTAAGGACACCTAAAAGCCAAATCTTGGGGATGCCCCGGAAGGCATCCCCTCTTTCGTCTACTTCCATCGGTAACTTTACTTGGAGCTATATTTTTATTTACCACATGATATGTGTTTTGCTTGGAGCATCTTGTATTATTTGAGTCTTTATTTCTTAGTTTCCCACAATCGTCCTTGCTATACACACCTTTTGAGAGAGAGACACATGATTCTGAAATTGTTAGAATACTCTATGTGCTTCACTTATATCTTTTGAGTTAGATAGTTTTTGCTCTAGTGCTTCACTTATATCTTTTAGAGCACGGTGGTCGATTTGTTTTATAGAAACTATTGTTCTCTCATGCTTCACTTAGATTATTTTGAGAGTCCTACAAAACAGCATGGCAATTTGCTTTAATTATGTTAGGCATTCAAGATTAATAAAAAAATTCTTATGAGTGTGTTGAATACTATGAGAAGTTTGATACTTGATAATTGTTTTGAGATATGGAGATGGTGATATTAGAGTCATGCTAGTTGAGTAGTTGTGAATTTGAGAAATACTTGTGTTGAAGTTTGTGATTCCCATAGCATGCACGTATGGTGAACCGTTATGTGATGAAGTCGGAGCATGATTTATTTATTGATTGTCTTCCTTATGAGTGGCGGTCGGGGACGAGCGATGGTCTTTTCCTACCAATCTATCCCCCTAGGAGCATGCGCGTAATACTTTGCTTTGATAACTAATAGATTTTTGAAATAAGTTCTTTATGACTAATGTTGAGTCCATGGATCATACGCACTTTCTTCCTTCCACCATTGCTAGCCTCTCTAATACCACGCACATTTCGCCGGTATCATACACCCACCATATACCTTCGTCAAAACAGCCACCATACCTACCTATCATGGCATTTCCATAGCCATTCTGAGATATATTGCCATGCAACTTACCACCATTCCGTTTATTATGACACGCTCCATCATTGTCATATTGCTTTGCATGATCATGTAATTGACATTGTATTTGTGGCAAAGCCACTGTTCATAATTCTTTCATACATGTCACTCTTGATTCATTGCATATCCTGGTACACCGCCGGAGGCATTCACATAGAGTCATATTTTGTTCTAAGTATTGAGTTGTAATTGTTGAGTTGTAAGTAAATAAAAAAGTGTGATGATCATCATTTTTAGAGCATTATCCCAAGTGAGGAAAGGATGATGGAGATTATGATTCCCCCACAAGTCTGGTTGAGACTCCGGACTAAAAAAAGAGTCCATAAAAAAAGAGAAAAGGCCCAAATAAATAAATAAAATGAGAGAAAAAGAGAGAAGGGACAATGCTCTACTATCCTTTTTCCACACTTGTGCTTCAAAGTAGCACCATGATCTTCATGATAGAGAGTCTCCTATGTTATCACTTTCATATACTAGTGGGAATTTTTCATTATAGAACTTGGCTTGTATATTCCAACGATGGGCTTCCTCAAAATGCCCTAGGTCTTCGTGAGCAAGCAAGTTGGATGCACACCCACTCAGTTCTTTTTGAGCTTTCATATACTTATAGCTCTAGTGCATCCATTGCATGGTAATCCCTGCTCACTCACATTGATATCTATTAATGGGCATCTCCATAGCCCGTTGATACGCCAAGTTGATGTGAGACTATCTTCTCCCTTTTTGTCTTCTCCACAACCACCATTCTATTCCACATATAGTGCTATGTCCATGGCTCACGCTCATGTATTGCGTGAAGATTGAAAAAAATTTAGAACACCAAAAGTATGAAACAATTGCTTGGCTTGTCATCGGGGTTGTGCATGATTTAAATACTTTGTGTGGTGAAGATGGAGCATAGCCAGACTATATGATTTTGTAGGGATAACTTTCTTTGGCCATGTTATTTTGAGAAGACATAATTGCTTGGTTAGTAGTATGCTTGAAGTATTATTATTTCTATGTCAATATTAAACTTTTGTATTGAACCTTTCAGATCTGAATATTCATACCACAGTTAAGAGAATTACATTGAAATTGTGCCAAGTAGCATTCCACATCAAAAAAATTGTTTTTATCATTTACCTACTCGAGGACGAGCAGGAATTAAGTTTGGGGATGCTTGATACGTCTCCAACGTATCTATAATTTTTTATTGTTCCATGCTATATTATATCCTGTTTTGGAAATTATTGGGCTTTATTATACACTTTTATATTATCTTTGGGACTAACCTATTAACCGGAGGCCCAGCCCAGAATTGCTGTTTTTTTTGCCTATTTCAGATTTTCACAGAAAAACAATATCAAATGGAGTCCAAACCGAATGAAACCTTCGGGAACGTGATTTTTGGAACCAACATGATCCAGAGGACTTGGACCCTGCGTCAAGACATCAACCAGGAAGGCATGAGGTAGGGGGCCGTGCCTCCCCCCCCCCCCTCCCCCAGGCGTGCCGTCCACCCTCGTGGGGCCCATGTTGCTCCACCGACGTACTTCTTCCTCCTATATATACCTACGTACCCCCAAACTACCAGATACGGAGCCAAAACCCTAATTCCACCATCGTAACTTTTGTATCCGTGAGATCCCATCTTGGGGCCTTTTCTGGAGCTCCGCCGGAGGGGGCATCGATCACGGAGGGCTTCTACATCAACACCATAGCCTCTCCGATGAAGTGTGAGTAGTTTACTTCAGACCTTCGGGTCCATAGTTATTAGCTAGATGGCTTCTTCTCTCTTTTTGGATCTCAATACAAAGTTCTCCCCCCCTCTTCTGGAGATCTATTCGACGTAATCTTCTTTTGCGGTGTGTTTGTTGAGACCGATGAATTGTGGGTTTATGATCAAGTTTATCTATGAACAATATTTGATTCTTCTCTGAATTCTTTTATGTATGATTGGTTATCTTTGCAAGTCTCTTCGAATTATCAGTTTGGTTTGGCCTACTAGATTGATCTTTCTTGCAATGGGAGAAGTGCTTAGCTTTGGGTTCAATCTTGCGGTGTCCTTTCCCAGTGACAGTAAGGGCAGCAAGGCACGTATTGTATTGTTGCCATCGAGGATAACAAGATGCGGTTTATATCATATTGCATGAGTTTATCCCTCTACATCATGTCATCTTGCTTAAAGTGTTACTCTGTTCTCCTGAACTTAATACTCTAGATGTATGCTGGATAGAGGTCGATGTGTGGAGTAATAGTAGTAGATGCAGGCAGGAGTCAGTCTACTTGTCTCGGACGTGATGCCTATATACATGATCATACCTAGATATTCTCATAAATGTGCTCAATTTTGTCAATTGCTCAATACTAATTTTTTACCCACTTTAATACTTATGCTCTTGAGAGAAGCCACAATTGAAACCTATGGCCCCCGGGTCTATTTTCCATCATATTAATCTACAAGCTATTTCCTTTTCCGTTTATTTTGCTTTCTTTACTTTGCATATTTATCATAAAAATAACAAAAATATTATCTTATCATGTCTATCAGATCTCACTTTCGTAAGTGACCGTGAAGGGATTGACAACCCCTTTAGTGCGTTGGTTGCGAGGGTTTTATTTGTTTGTGTAGGTGTGAGGGACTCGTGCGTGGCCTCTTACTGGATTGATACCTTGGTTCTCAAACACTGAGGGAAATACTTACGCTACTTTGCTGCATCACCCTTTCCTCTTCAAGGGAAAACCAATGCAGTGGTCAAGAGGTAGCAGGGAGTCAACGAAATATTCATCCAGCCGCCGCAGAGTCCAGAAACACTAGATCCAATCTAAACACCATGACGGAGGGTTTCACCACTTCCATTGGTGCTTCTCCGATGATGCGTGAGTAGTTCTCTGTAGACCTTCGGGTTTGTAGTTAGTAGCTAGATGGCTTCATCTCTCTCTCTTGATCATCAATACAATGGTCTCTTGGAGATCCATATGATGTAACTCTTTTGCGGTGTGTTTGTTGGCATCGATGAACTTCTAGTTTATGATCAGATCTATGTTTTTTATCCATGAAAGTATTTGAGTTTCTTTGATCTCTTTTATGCATGATCTCTTATAGCCTCTTATTTCTTCTCTGATATTTGGGTTTTGTCTGGCCAACTCGATCTATTTATCTTGCAATGGGAAGAGATGCCCAGCAGTGGGTTCGATCTTACGGTGCTTGATCCCAGTGACGGAAAGGGAACCAACATGTACGTATCATTGCTAATAAAGATAAAAAGACGAGATCTATATCTACCTCCATATAGATAAACGGATCTTGTCTACATCATGTCATCGTTCTTATTGCATTACTCCGTTTTTCCATGAACTTAATACACTAGATGCATGCTGGATAGCGGTCGATGTGTGGAGTAATAGTAGTAGATGAAGGTAGGAGTCGGTCTACTAATCTTGGACGTGATGCCTATGTAATGATCATTGCCTGGATATCGTCATAATTATTTGATGTTCTATCAATTGCCCAACGGTAATTTGTTTACCCACCATTTGCTATTTTTCTTGAGAGACGCCACTAGTGGGACCTACGGCCCCCGGGTCTTATTTCTCATATATTTGCCTTCGCGATCTACTTTTTCCTTGCTTTTATTTTCAGATCTATTAAACCAAAAATCCAAAAATACCTTGCTGCAATTTATTTTATTTGGCGTTCGATCTATCAATATTTACAACCTTTTTACCGTCATGCACCAATTTCTGGCACCGTTACCCGAAAGGGATTGACAACCCCTTTAACACGTCGGGATGTGAGGTGTTGTTATTTGTGTGCAGGGGCTGTTTACGTTGTGTTGCTTGGTTCTCCTACTGGTTCGATACCTTGGTTTCATAACTGAGGGAAATACTCTACCGTCGCTATGCTACATCATCCCTCCCTCTCAGGGGAAATATCGACGTAGTTCCAGCTGCCATCACCCTACCTCTTAGTGATAAAGTAAAGCAATTACATGGCGATTGCATTTCATACAATAAAGCGACAACCATAAGGCTCCTTCTAGTTGCCAATAACTTGTACAAAACATGATAATATCATACAACAATTTATATCTCATCATGTCTTGACCATATCACATCACAACATGCCCTGGAAAAACAAGTTAGACGTCATCTACTTTGTTGTTGCAAGTTTTACGTGGCTGCTACAGGCTTCTAGCAAGAACCGTTCTTACCTATGCATCAAAACCACAACGATTTTTAGTCAAGTGTGTTGTCTTAACCTTCAACAAGGACCGGCCGTAGTCAAACTCGATTCAACTAAAGTTGGAGAAACAGACACCCGCCAGCCACCTATGTGCGAAGCTCGTCGGTAGAACCAGTCTCATGAACGCGGTCATGTAATGTGGGTCTGGGCCGCTTCATCCAACAATACCGCCGAATCAAAGTGAGACGTTGGTGGTAAGCAGTGTGACTATTATCTCCCACAACTCTTTATGTTCTACTCATGCATATCATCTACGCATACACCTGGCTCGGATGCCACTGTTGGGGAACGTAGCATGGAATTTCAAAAAAAATCATACGATCATGCAAGATCTATATAGGAGATACATAGCAACGAGAAGATAGAGAGTGTCCATGTAACCTCGTAGACCGAAAGCGGAAGCGTTAGGTTAACATGGTTGATGTAGTCGAAAGTCTTCACAATCCAACCGATCCAAGTACCGAACGTACAGCACCTCTGTGTTCAGCACACGTTTAGCACAATGACGTCCCTCGAGCTCTTGATCTAGTAGAGGGTCGAGGGAGAGTTTTGTCAGCACGACGGCGTGGTGATGGTGTTGATGATGTGATCCGCGCAGGTCTTCGCCTAAGAACTACGACAATATGACCGAGGTGGTAAACTATGGAGGGGGGCACCGCACACGGCTAAGGAACAATTGATGTGCCTTTGGGGTGCCCCCCACCCCCGTATCTAAAGGAGGAGAGGGAGGAGGCCGGCGGCCATGAGGGGCGCGCCAAGGGGGAGTCCAACTAGTATTCCCAATCCTAGTTCGACTCCCTTTCCTATTCCAAGATGGGGAAAGAGGGAAGGAGAGGGAGAGGGAGAGGAAAGAGGGCGCCGTGCCCCCTCCCCCTAGTCCAATTCAGACTCCCTTGGGGGCGCCACCCTGTGGGATGCCCTCTCCTACTCCCTTATGGCCCATTAAGGCCCATAACTTCCCCAGGGGGTTCCGGTAACCCCTCGATTTCCTGATAAATATCTGAAACGTCCTGAAACCTTTCCGGTGTCTGAATACCTTCGTCCAATATATCAATATTTACCTCTTGTCCATTTCGAGACTCCTCGTCATGTCCGTGATCTCATCAAGGATTCCGAACAAAACTTCGGTCACAAAACACATAACTCATAATACAAATCGTCATCGAGCGCTAAGCATGCGGACCCTACGGGTTCGAGAACTATGTAAACATGACCGAGACACATCTCCGGTCAATAACCAATAGCAGAACCTGGATGCTCATATTGGCTCCTAGATATTCTACGAAGATCTTTTATCGGTCAACCTGCATAACAACATACGTTATTCCCTTTGTCATCGGTATGTTACTTGCCCGAGATTCGATCGTCGGTATCATCATACCTAGTTCAATCTCGTTACAGGCAAGTCACTTTACTCGTTCTGTAATGCATCATCCTGTAACTAACTCATTAGTTACATTGCTTGCAAGGCTTATAGTGATGTGCGTTACCAAGAGGGCCTAGAGATACCTCTCCGATACTCGGAGTGACGAATCCTAATCTCGATCTATGCAAACTCAACAAACACCATCGGAGAGACCTTTAGAGCATCTTTATAATCACCTAGCACACAAAGTGTTCCTCTGGTATTCGGGAGTTGCATAATCTCGTAGTTAGAGGAATATGTATAAGTCATGAAGAAAGCAATAGCAATAAAACTAAACGATCATTATGCTAAGCTAACAGATGGGTCTTGTCCGTCACATCATTCTCTAATTATGTGATCCTGTTGATCAAATGACAACACATGTATATGGTCAGGAAACTTAACCATCTTTGATTAACGGGCTAGTCAAGTAGAGGCATACTAGGGACACTCTATTTGTCTATTTATTCACACATGTACTAAGTTTCCGGTTAATACAATTCTAGCATGAATAATAAACATTTATCATGATATAAGGAAATATAAATAGCAACTTTATTATTGCCTCTAGGGCATATTTCCTTCAATCAGCAGCATCACTTCAGACAAAGTGATCCGTCTTTTTCATCATCTGATACAGAGGGATGGCCTTTTCTTCCAACCGGCTTATGAACCGGCTTAAGGCCGCAATACGACCCGCCGGACGCTGGACATCATTAATACATGCCGGTTTAGCCAAGGAAGTGATAGCCTTGATTTTCTCCGGGTTAGCTTCAATGCCTCTTTCAGAAACCAAAAAACCCAAGAGCTTGCCTGCTGGCACACCAAAAGCACACTTGGCCGGGTTAAGCATCATCTTGTAGGCCCGGAGATTGTCAAAGGTCTCTTTCATATCATCTATCAATGTTTCCTTCTTCCTGGATTTCACAACGATATCATCCACATAAGCATGAACATTGCGTCCAATCTAGTCATGAAGGCAATTTTGAACACACCATTGATAAGTCGCCTGGGCATCTTGAGCCCAAAAGGCATAGATACATAGCAGAAGACTCTAAAGGGAGTGATGAAGGTTGTCTTCTCCTAGTCCTTAATTGCCATCTTGATCTGATGATACCCTGAATAAGCATCCAAAAAACTCAAACGCTCACAATTCGCCGTAGCATCAATAATCTGATCAATACAAGGGAGAGCAAAAGGATCAGCTGGGCAGGCTTTATTAAGGTCTGTGTAATCCACACACATGCGCCAAGTGCCATTTTTATTAAGTACCAGCACTGGATTAGCCAACCATTCAGGATGAAACACTTCAATAATGAACCCTGTCGCCAAGAGCCGGGCCACTTCTTCACCAATGGCTTTACGCCTTTCTTCATTAAAACAACGAAGGAATTGCTTGACCGGTTTAAATTTTGGATCAATTTTGAGAGCGTGCTTAGCAACTTCCCTCGGTACACCTGGCATGTCTAAAGGCTTCCATGCAAAGATGTCCCGGTTCTCATAGATGAACTCGATCAGCGCGCTTTCCTATTTCAGATCCAAATTAGCACTGATACTGAACAGCTTGGATGAGTCGCCAGGAACAAAGTCAACTAGCTTGGTGTCGTCTGCCGACTTAAACTTCAACAACGGGTCATGCTCTGTGCTTGGCTTTTTCAAGGGTGTCATATCTGTCGGGTCAATGTTATCTTTGTAAAACTTCAACTCCTCTGTTGCACAAACAGACTCAGCATAAGCAACATCGCCTTCTTCACATTCCAAAGCTATCTTCCTGTTCCCATGCATTGTGATGGTACCCTTATGACTCGGCATCTTAAGCTGCAGATAAACATAACAAGGTCGTGCCACGAATTTAGCATAAGCCGGCCGTCCAAACAGAACGTGGTAAGGGCTCTGGATCTTGACCACTTCAAAAGTCAGTGTCCCAGTTCTGAAATCATGATCATCACCGAAAGCCACTTCGAAAGCTATCTTACCCACCGGATACGCCGACTTACCAGGCACCACACCATGGAGAATAGTATTAGATGGCTTATGATCTCTATCAGTCAAATTCATATGACTGAAAGTGTCATAGTAAAGGATATTGATGTTGCTGCCTCCATCCATGAACACCTTAGTGAACTTGTACCCTCCAACCTGAGGAGCTGCCACCAAAGCTAGCTGACCCGGATTGCCAAACCAGGGAGGGTGATCCTCATAGCTCCATACAATAGGCTGCTCAGACCATCGCAAGTATCGAGGAACCGCCGGCTCAACCGCATTCACTACTCGCTTATGAATCTTTTGATCTCGCTTGCATAAACTGGTGGTGAACACATGATACTGACCACTATTCAGTTGCTTAGGGTTGCACTGATAACTAGATTGATGTTGTTGATTGCGTTGGTTAGACTGCTGGTTAAAACCACCTTGACTGCCTTGGCCCTGGAATCCAGAATTGAACCGTTACCTCCAAAGTCGCCCCTGTGAGCCGGATCCTGACCCACTGTGCGGGCCATTATGGTCCTGATGAAAACCAGAATTTCGGTACTCCTTCATGATGAAGCAATCTTTCCACATATGGGTAGAGGGCCCATCCGAGGTGCTATGCTTTGGGCAAGGCTGATTCATCACCGCCTCAATATTGAACCTTGGCCCGCCAATCCAGGGTATGAATGGCTAATTATTGTTCTGAGTATTGGTATTAGCCACAAAGTCTAAATCGCCCTCCTCCTTGCGCTTACTATTATTACCTTGACCCACCATATTGGGCTGCTGCCCCTTTCCATTGCTATTCTTCTTCCCATTTCCAGCCTTCTCCTCATCAGATTCTGGATCCTTGGTACTATCCGAGTCGGCGTATTTGACGAGAGCCGCCAAGAGCTCCCCCATATCATTACAGTGGCGCTTAAGCCACCCCAGCTTCTGTTTGAGGGGAAGGAAATGGCAGTTCTTCTCTAACATGAGGATAGCTGAGCCGACATTAATAATGTCTGAGGAGTGAATAATGGTTGAGATCCGGCGCACCCAATGGGTCGTTGACTCGCCTTCACCCTGGACGCAAGTGTCTAAGTCAAGAATCGACATGCGATGTTTGCATGTATCCTTAAAATTCTGAATGAAACGGGACTTCAATTCCACCCACGATCCAACAGAATTGGCGGGCAACCCCTTCAACTAGTTACGAGCCCGCCCATCCAGCATCATGGTGAAATATTTATCACATGCAGCATCACTGACATCCAGCATCTCTATGGCCATCTCATAGCTTTCAATCCAAGCCTCAAGGGGCTGATCCGTCATGTAATTAGGCACCTTGTGAGGTCCCTTAAAATCCTTGGGAAGACACTCATTACGCAAAGCCGGTACTAGGCATGGTACACCAAGGGTTCTAGAGGTCACTCCAGCCCCCATGCACACCGATGGGTAAACTGGAGATCGTTGTTGAGCCACCAGCTCAGCCTCTCGACGTGCCCCGCTTTGATCCACCAAAACCTGAGCATTGTTATCCATACGCGCCGGCTCACGCCTATGGTGTTGCTCACTGCTTGAAACCGCCGGCGACTCAATATGCCTGCTATAGCTCCGACTGGGACGTGGAGTCGAATGAATCTGGACGCGGCTGTATGCATAAGCCACTTTCTAAACTAGTGCTATGTTAAGAAGTTCCACAGCCTTCCGGGTCTCAACCGCCACGGGAAATTAACCTTGTACTGGAAGAGCCGCCAGCCATGTTGCCGCAACAACCAAATTATCCAGGGGGTTGGAATAGTGACCCGGCGGTATTAACTTCTGCTGAGGCGGAGTTAAATTCAAACAAGGCGGATCCACGCCGCGCGACTGCACCGTTGCACCGGTCGTAGGTGCATCCGGAGCCCGGTTCACCTCCGGCAGGTTACTTGGCCCTGCCCCTGGTGTGTTGAATAGATTCTGTGCACTGTAGTCGAGGGGCAGGCGGCTCTCATGCCTTCTTTGCAAAACAGCGTTTGATGCATTCTGGTCCAAACTTAACCGGAAATTTTCAGCATGAATCCGTTGGGACTCTGCATCCAGGGCGGCTCGCTCCATGTCATCCTAGCATTCTCTGCGTTGAGCTCCTCCTTAGCCCGAGCTATCTCACTCTTAGCTTTGCAACATCCACCTTATGGTGTGCTTGAGTCATCGGGGTGACCTCAACCTCCATGAGTGCTGCTAAGGCGTCCAAAAGCTTGGATAACACTTGTGCCAGAGGGCACGATGAACCGCTAGCACTAGCCGTCGCCGTAGCCGTTGAGCTGGAGGTCATAGCCACGATGGTCGTTGAATCGAGCACCGGTTGTGTACCGGCCATGAAG
>NC_053022.1:50079407-50100692 GCF_003073215.2 Triticum urartu
GTTGACATGCATCACACACAGATATCTCCTTATTGCTAGACTCGATAGGCAGCTCATGGCAGTGAAGTATATGGCGAACTATGGGAGTGGCAGGGTGACCAAGGCGAGAGTGCCACTGGGACGGCGACACATGAACACCACTGAAGACGCGCAGGACGGATGGATCCTCCAAGCGGTATAGGCCATGGCTGAGGCGACCACTAAGCAGAATTTCCCGAGTGGCTCGGTCCTTAACAAAAATATCAAACGGATGAAATTCACATAAGACATTGTTATCACGAGTGAGCATGGGAACAGATAACAGATTAAGAGTCACCGAGGGGACTCGTAAAATATTACGAAGATGAAGCTGCCTAGATGGATGACTAGTTAAGAGAGATGCTTGACCAACATGAGAGATGGGCATACCTACACCGTTGGCGGTGTGAACCTTGTCGTGACCGTAGTATGGCTGGTGGGTGGACAACTTGGCGAGCTCGTTCGTCATATGATTCGTGGCACCAGTGTCCATATACCACGCAGGATCAATTGCGTATGATGGTGTAAAGCCGTGTTCAGCGCGTGTATCCTTGCCCTTGGCGGCAACATGAACAGCAGGAGGGCCAAGATCCGCCATAGAAAATTGACGCTCATTACCTTTTCCATCATTGCCGATACCCAGGAAGCTCCGCTGAAAACGCTTGTGGCACTTGGAGGCGAGATGCCTCTCATGCCCGTAGAGCTGGCACCGCACGAGGCCGCCACCCGAGGATGGCGTAGGGGGTTGGCAACCCGGGCAGTCGACGAAGGCGCAGGGGGGCGCTGGCCACGCGACGCCCAAAAGGCCGGTGGCTGGTCGGCGATGGTGGTAACGGAGCGGCGAGCTTCGATGCGTTGCTCGGTGAAGAGCAAACGAGAGAAGAGCTCATGCGGAGGAAGCGGCGGCTTGGAGTTGTGGACGGCCTCGGCAAGGTTGTCTTAGTTGGCATCGAGACCCTTAATAACATAGTCAGCGAACTCCTCATCACTCAGCGGTCGACCGATAGAGGTCAATGTATCCGCCAAGACCTTGATTTTGTTGAAGTACGTTGTGGCAGATGAGTCCAGTTTCTTGATATCATCAAGCTTGCTGCGAAGAGCCATGGAGTGGGCGGTGGAGGTCTGTGCAAACGCATGCTCCAAAGTTGTCCATGCATCCAAGGAGGAGGCAACAAAGAGGGAAAGACCAGCAACCCCGTCGCCGAGGGAACCCTGGATGGCGGAGAGGATCGCTTGGTTTTGTTGCACCCACACATGGTGCGCCGGGTTGATGGTCGGGCCATGGACGGTGGGAATAACCTGCGGCGGACACGGCAGGGAGCCATCAACGTAGCCAAGGAGGGAGCGGCTGCGGAGCAGCGGTAGAACCTTGGCGCGCCAAAACAAATAGTTGTCCGGCGTGAGGCGAGTCGTGATGAGATTGTCGAAGTGGAACGGGCCGGAGATCATGGCGCGTGTGCGTAGCAACAAATCTCTCTCTAGGGGCTTCGGGTGCCACACCCACGGGCTGATCATGGGAGGCCCCCGAGGCCGCCGACATGATGGCGAGTGTCGGGGACGAGCCAGCAGTGGCCGCAGGTGGCGTCAGCATCGCGGCGGTGGAGAACGCCATCATCGACGGTGCGGGAGACGGCAGGATCGGAGCCGAGAACAACGAACCAACGGCGCTGGTGCCGAAGACTTGGGGCTGCGGCGTTGCACCAGCATGGGTGGGAAGGTTGAGAAGGGCGGCCAGCATCGCGGGGATGGCCCCGGAGCTGGCAGAACCGGAGGCGGAAGCGGTCATGGTAGCTGCGACGGCGGCGGCCCTAGGGTTTGGGGCACGGCGGCGGTTGAGGTGGAGTTGTCGTAGGTCCTAGGTTTAGGCTGATACCATGTTAAACGTAGGATTTGTGGGAACTGGCTCAACCCTCCAGGGGTGGCCTATCACATATATTTATAAGGTTACACAATACACAGATTACACAGTTGGGCTACGTTACAAAGTCTAACAGCCAGCGACTGAGGATGCCTCTCACGAGCATGCCCGTGGTTGCCCACATCCTAGCAGTGTGTGGGAGCCGGTGTCTTTGGGCAGAGGTGAGTCTCCTTGCCGGCGACCTCACGGTCTTGTCGGCGACTCCACCGTCACTAGTATATCTGGAGGTATGGTAGCTTCTGCACCCCCTGTCTTCTTTGATAGTGATTTTTTTGTTGCTATTGTTGCAGAAAACAGCCAAAACATGCTTGAGATTTCAGTAAAACAGATTTTGTTTTACTATGTTTGCTCTAAAAAATTGTTCTGACCATTTCAGTGGGGATCTTCATTGCTTCTTCAGGCTGGGGAGGCTGCTCTACGCCGGGTCTTTTTCTGCTTCCTCTGTCGTGTCTTTTGGGGGCAGCACAGTATGGCATTTATTTTCTTCTATGAGGATCTATCTTGTTTCTTATCCAGTTTGCGTGGTGATGATGTGGCGTTGGATTGTCGGTGGTGATGTTTCTGTTAGTAGGTTGTGGTGGTGTCTTTCGATTCCGTCAAAAGGTTTTAGTGGTGATATTGTTTTTGCTGTTTGTCATTTTGGTGAGTATGGTCTGGTTGTGAGTTGCAGGCCACCGTCTCGGTCAGAGGAAGGGCACGTTCTCGATCTGGTCGAACCTGGTGTGCACGGCAAGGCAGCTCTATATGGAGGGAGAGGCAATTTTGGGACGACTTCTTGATGAGTAGAATTTACTAAGCAATTAGATCAAATACATATATATTTAATGCAACGCTCTGTTCCGTATCTGAATGCTCAAGTTGGAAAGTTGTGTCAGCTTGACAATTGTCAAATCCCTGCTGGAAAAGTACCACATTGATTTGAAGCTAATTGGCCACCTTGCGGTTGGTAGCAAGACAGTGATAGACAAAAGTAAATCCATCAAAACGTGGCTGATGCAATTTTTTGAGGTAAATCATGGAATAGCATCCCACATATATTCACCCTCTAAACCTTGATCTTGATGAATTCATGTTTTCCAGTTCTTTTAGTTGTTTGTTAGTTCAATCTCAGTCTCACTCACTCAGTCACTACCGTTGACACTTGTCGCAAATACTGACATTGAGGAAGTTTGACTCCAGTAATGCATGTTATGGTGGAACAACCTCCCTTTTGAATTGGTGTAACTTCGGTCGAAAGTCGATGTTGGGATGAATGTTACGGCCTTGTAGTCTGCACAGATAGCACGGTTAGTCACCCAATATGACCATCTAACTGTTGCACTAAATGGATTCAGTTTCTCTTCCTCTTGTCTCTGTGCAACACTCATTTGCTACCCCATATTATGTTCAGGTTTATGCAGAGCGGCTAGCTCGGCCTATGGGTGGAGCTGCTACGGTTGCTATGCTTATTGGTCCAAATGCATCTATTTCTTTCGAAAGCAAATATAGAGCTTCTCACATGACTCATGTTTACGATCTCTACAAGCCTCATCTTGCAAGTGAATATCCGGTTAGGGTTCTATCACTTGTTTTTGTTTGTTTGTTTTAGGCATCTAAATAAACAATTTTCTCAACCAGATACCATTGTTGCCTATTTCATAGTATTATATCACCTGTACACATTATAGCTAGGTTGTTAATGGGAAACTTTCTCAAACATGTGATTGAAGACCATATAGTTCCTAATAAAAAAAGAAGTCTCATATAGTTTGTCTATATATAATTCCTAATAAAAAAACCCTCATATGCAGGTTGGGGACAGAGGTGTGTGGTTGTTGAGTTAACTGCGTCGTTTTGAACTTTTGATAAGAAAAATACACAGTCGCCATGCTATTATGTCCTTTTTAAGTGGCCTGAATTCGCTCGTGCTTGGTGCAGCGAGATGCATGGCACTGCGGGAGTTGTGGCGGACATGGACAGATGAATTCACATGATCTTGAGATTGCATGGAACCCTATGTTGTTGACACATAAGGTGTATGATCTTGACCTCACTGAACCCTGTCTTGGTAAATTTATCAGTTCCTTACATCTGTTCGTGTAACTTCGAACCCAGTTTAGGCCCTGTTTGGTTTCAAATAAATCACCAACTTATAAGTCGAAAAGTGAAAGAAGTGACTTATTTTGCCAAACAGACCCAACTTATAAGTCACCTCAACTTATAAGTCATAAGTTGCTCCACCCCAACTTAAAACTTATAAGTCACCCCCTTTTACGTGGGTCCCACCACTTTTACATAAAAAACAAGGTGGAAAGGTGTGGTCATGTGACTTATAAGTCAGGTGACAACCAAACGGGCGTGACTTACAAGTCACTGGTTTTAAGTCACCTGACTTATAAGTCGGGTGACTTATTGGAACCAAACAGGCCCTTAGACATACTCAGTTTCATAGGGCAAACGAGTAAGGAAAAGCAATTGATGTTGTTAAGAAGCATTGGGGAAAGTATGTATCTTGCCTGGAATCTCATATGTCTGTTATTTCAATTGCTTGTATGATAAAAATTACTGCGTGAAGATTTTTCTTTTGCAGTTTGCCTGGTTTAATGCTCTATTCATTTACTTTGCAGCTCATAACACTTCTGTTGAAACTACTTGTGAGCGGATGTTTACGCCATTAATGTCGACCATTATATTGGAGGATTTAAAGTAGGTAATATACTATCATGTTTAAATAAATTCTCATCTTGTTTGTTTCAAGAACCTGAGTGTTGTTACAGAATAACATATTAGCTAATCTCAATTTCTTAGGGTGACACCTGTTGCACCAATTGACATTGTTGATAGCATAACAAAAGAAGCTTGAACTAATATTAATTTGCAATTGAGAAGAGGAGCGTGAGGGAATATGATGTGACATGTGAGTATCTTCTCTCTATGTAACTACATCATTGGTAATTTGTATTCTTTCACTATTTGTCATACAGTTCCACCAAATGTCACAAGTACCTAATACAAACCAAGGGCTTCCTTTAATAGCTATAAGTTTTACATCACCGAGAAACAAATTCTACAATAATGTTGGTAAGCATCATATTCACATGCCATAGCCAAAAAGAGCAAGCACATAGTATTCTAAGAATGGCCCATAAAACTAAGCGATGTAGCAGAGGAAGGTGGCAAACCTTAATCACAGCACGACATCCGCTAGCTACGGATGGATTGAACAATACCTGGAAGAAGAACATAGCAATACACACATCAAAAAGAGGCCAAGGCATGGATTGGATCAAATGCATATCCTACCGGAAAAGAAACAATAGTTGGAGGTTCGCCATCATGGAAGGAGGTGGATAACAACTTCTTGTCAGATTTTTGGCCCATCGAGCAGAAATATGATCGTCACATCCATTGAATTGATACAGGAATAATAAGCACTTCTAAACATTTCCACGATCTTCTCAAAGCGAGAGGATGGCTAGGAACGTAGCACAGAAGTGAGAGAGAGACAGGGAGACTTAGACACCATTCATCGTAGGTTAAAAATTGACTGATGCCACGCCGCCCAGAAACTGATCATCTCTCTCTTTTCCTCCTACCTCGTTTAGAAAAAAAACAACAAAAAAAAAAGCGTCTACTCATCGCCGATGTTTTCCAGTTGATGAGAGATGATCTCACAGTTCTGCTTAGGCCGATTTGCACTCATTTTTACTACATGAATGGTGTCTAAGTCTCCTCTGTCTCTCCTCACCACTCTCTGTGTGATCTGCCACTCTCTCTGAGATGAAGGTAAGTTATTATTTCCTGTATAATCAATCATGAGGGATGTTACGGAATTTCTATTTATTTCTGCGGATGGCCAATAAAATCTGACAAGAAGTTGTTATCACCTCCCTTCCATGATGGCGAACCTCCAACTATTGTTTCTTTTCCGGTAGGATATGCATTTGATCCAGTCCATGTATTGGCCTCTTTTTGATGTGTGTATTGCTATGTTCTTCTTCCAGGTATTGTTCAATCCATCAGTAGCTAGCGGATGTCGTGTTGTGATTAAGGTTTGCCACCTTCCTCTGCTACATCGCTTAGTTTTATGGGCCATTCTTAGAATATGTCCTTGCTCTGTTTGGCTGTGACATGTGAATCTGATGCTTACCAACTTGAGATATGCAGCTATTTGTCTTTCTTATACTGGGTGATGTGAGAAAGCGTGTGAGTAGCTGAGTTAAAGGGAAGAGGCCCTGTGGGTTGGTGTATTAGGGTTAGCGTTGTGACATTATTGGGTGGGGGGTGGGAGAGGAGCTGGGTATGCAGCAAGATAGGGGTGAAAGAATACGAGGAGGGAGTAGCGCAATGATGTGATGTACGAGTAGATGAAGAAGGATACTCACATGTCACATCGAAGGTATTGCCCTGCGACGCTGCGCGTCTTGCGTCAATTGCAAGAAATGGTAGATAGTGTAGTTCGAGAGCTCTCTTTTGTTATGGCGGATCAACGAATGTGCAAGGTGTGGGGGGTGCAAGGCAGGGTGTCACGCCTGGAAGAAAGTTGGAGATGTGGAGCTAATGATGTGCTAGTCGTTTAAGCGAACGACTGGCAGGGTTCTTGAGGAACAAAGCAGAGGGATGAGGAAGGTTGTGATTCGTAAAGGAGGCGGATGAGTAGTATATTAGCCTTACTTGTGAGAATCCGTCGCGGGAAGGTATAATGGTGCGAGCGATTGAATGGGGCGGTGAAAGGAACGATCCGCTGCACAGAGTAGGTGTCTCAACAGAAGTGTTGATGAGCTGCAGAGAGTGAGGAAATGGGAATGAGAGCGATGGTGAGACGCAGGCGAAGAGCTGCAAGAAGGAGGAAAGATCTTCAGCGCGGAGGAGGAGTGTGTGTGAGTGCATGACGAAGCAATTGGAGGAATAACAGGAGCGATTATAGATTCCAGGCAAGGATACATACTTTCGCCCAAATGGGCCTTCTACAGACATCAATCCTTTTCCGTTTCACTCTACTCCCTAGATGCACAGTAGGTTTAAGGGCCTGTTTGGTTCCAATAAGTCACCCGACTTATAAGTCAGGTGACTTAAAACCAGTGACTTATAAGTCACGTCTGTTTGGTTGTCACCTGACTTATAAGTCACCTGACCACACCTTCCCACCTTGTTTTTATGTAAAGGTGGTGGGACCCACGTAAAAGGGTGACTTATAAGTTTTAAGTTGGGGTGGAGCAACTTATGACTTATAAGTTGGGGTGACTTATAAGTTGGGTCTGTTTGGCAAAATAAGTCACTTTTTGCACTTTTCGACTTATAAGTTGGTGACTTATTTGAAACCAAACAGGGCCTAAACTTCAAGTACACGAACAGATGGCTGGGGGAAGGCTGAGTGGAATTCTTATACTCCCTCCGATCCATAGTCACCAGGGGTTTCAGGAGGGGTCGAAGATGCATACCCGTGTGATGTGGTCAACAACATAGGTTCATGGCGAATCTCGAAGATGCATGTGGAAGGTTCATCTGTGCGAGGCGGAGCAGCGGTGGGTGGTGGTTGACGGGACCAATCTGGGGTTGGGTCCATGTCCGCCACAACGTCGCGCGCGGAGTGCCATGCATCTTCGCTGCACCAAGCACGGAGCGAACAGGCCAACTTAAAAAAGGAGCGATGAGATAGCCCATGCGACTGTGTATTTTTCTTATCAAACCAAAGCTTCAAAACGACGCAGCCCTCATAAACTCAAAAACAACCACACACTCTGTCCCCCACCTGCCATAGAGGGTTTTATTATTAGGAATTATATATAGACAAACTATATGAGACTTTCTTCCTTTTTCATTAGGAACTATATTGGTCTTCAATCACATGTTGAGAAAAGTTTCCCACTAAACAACCTAAAGCTAAATGTGTAACAGCAGTGATATAATACTATGAAAATAGGCAACAATGTATCTGGTAGAGAAAATGTTAATATTTAGAATGCCAAACAAACAACAAACAAGTGATAAACCCTAAACCGGATATATCACTTGCAAAAAGATGAGCTAATGTAAAATCGACAAACAAATGATTCAGTGACCGTGAGAAGGCTCGGCATATACCTAATGACTATATATCGAGAAGAGAACATAGATGCATTCCTAAGGGACCAATAAAGATAAGTAATAACATACGCAACCGATAAGCAGCTACACAACCATAAGAGTAACCAGAGCATTAGCACGGGACTCCTTTCTGCCATTGTTCACAAAAAAAAACCTGCAGCAATAATCTCGTTGTGACCGGTAGCATATGAGTGTTGCCCACAGAGACAAGAGGACAGAGAAACTAATCCATTTTAGGCAAAACAGAAAGTTTCAGTGGAAGAATTTCGTCTCCCTATTGGGTGACTGAAGCCCTACTCTGTCGTCCACTACAAGCGCCGCTATATCATTCATCTCCCAACATTCGACTTTCGAATCTCGAAGTTACACCTATGTATTCAAAAGCGACCGGTGTTGTCCCATCCATAACATGCGTTACTGAGTCAACTCCTTCAATGTCAGTATTACCACTTTCCTGTATTTGTGACAAATATTCAATAGCGACTATTGAGTGAGACTGAAACTGAACTAACAAACAACTAAATGAAGTGAAAACTGTGAATTCATCAAGATCCAGGTTTAGAGGGAATATATGTTGGATCCTAATTCCATGATTTACCTCAAAAATCTGCATCAGCCACGTTTTGATGGATTTACTTTTGTCTATCACTGTCTCACTGCCAACCTCCAGGCGGCCAATTAGCTTCGGATCTATATGGTACTTTTCCAGCAGGGATTTGACAACTGTCAAGCTGAAACAACTTTCCAACTTGAGCATTCACATACCGAATAGAGTATTGCACTAAATAGATATACGTATTTGATAAAATTGATTAGTAAATTCTACTCATCAAGAAGTTCAATCCCAGTAAAAGAAGGTAACGGACAAGGCAGCAATTTTTGTCCATGTGACAAAATGCAGTGCACACCAGGTTCGACCAGATCAAAAAGAGAAAACGTAGCCCTTCAACTGACGAGACGAGTGCGCTGAACTCCACACCAGACCAATAACTCACAACAAAATGAACAACAGCACAAAAACAATATCACCACTAAAAACCTTTTGATGGAAATCGAAAGACACCACCACAGCCTACTGACAGAAACATCACCACCGACAATCCAATGCCACATCATCACCACGCACAAACTGGATAAGAAACAAGATAGAATCCTCATAGAAGAAAAAATAAATGCCATACTGTGCTGCCCCCAAAAGACACGACAGAGGAAGCAGAAAAAGACCCGGCGTAGAGCAGCCTCCCCAGCCTGAAGAGCAATGAAGATCCCCACTGAAATGGTCAGAACAATTTTTTAGAGCAAAATAGTAAAACAAAATCTGTTTTACTGAAATCTCAGCATGTTTTGGCTGTTTTCTGCAACAATAGCAACAAAAAAATCACTATCAAAAGAAGACAGGGGGTGCAGACAGCTACCATACTCCAGACCATATCACTAACGTGACGTGGAGTCGCTCGACAAGACCTTGAGGTCAGCCGGCAAGGAGACTCACCTCTGCCCACAAGACACCGGCTTTCCACACACTGCCTAGGATGTGGGCAACCACGGCATGCTCGTGAAGAGGCATCCTCAGTCGCTGGCTGTCTTAGACTTTGTAACGTAGCCCAACTGTATAATCTGTATATTGTGTAACCTTATAAATATATGTGATAGGCCACCTAGAGGGTTGAGCCAGTTCCCACAAATCCTACGTTTAACATGGTATCAGCCCCTAAACTAGGACCTACGACAACTCCACCTCCAGCCGCCGCCCTGCCGTGCCCCCAAACCCTAGGGCCGCCGCCGCCGCAGCTACCATGACCGCTTCCGCCTCCGGTTCCGCCAGCTCCAGGGCCATCCCCGCGACGCTGGCCGCCCTTCTAAACCTTCCCGCCCATGCTGGTGCGACGCCACGGCCCCAAGTCTTCGGCACCACCGCCATTGGTTCGTTGTTCTCGGCTCCGATCCCGCCGTCTCCCACGCCGTCGACGATGGCGTTCTCCACCGCCGCGATGCTGGCGCCACCTGCGGCCACTGCTGGCTAGTCCCCGACACTCGTCATCATGTCGGCGGCCTCGGGGGCCTCCCATGATCAGCCCGCGGGTGTGGCACCCGAAGCCCCTGCGGCTCCCGTTGTTGCTACCACCGACGCCGCCATGATCTCCGGCCCGTTCCACTTTGACAACCTCATCACGACTCGCCTCACGCCGGACAACTATTTGTTTTGGCGCGCCAAGGTTCTACCGCTGCTCCGCAACCGCTCCCTCCTTGGCTACGTTGATGGCTCCCTGCCGTGTCCGCCGCAGGTTATTCCCACCGTCCATGGCCCGGCCATCAACCCGGCGCACCGTGTGTGGGTGCAGCAAGACCAAGTGATCCTCTCCGCCATCCAGGGTTCCCTCGGCGACGGGGTTGCTGGTCTTTGCCTCTTTGCTGCCTCTTCCTTGGATGCGTGGACGACTTTGGAGCATGCGTTTGCACAGACCTCCACCGCCCACTCCATGGCTCTTCACAGCAAGCTTGATGATATCAAGAAACTGGACTCATCTTCCACAACGTACTTCAACAAAATCAAGGTCTTGGTGGATACATTGACCTCTATCGGTCGACCGCTGAGTGATGAGGAGTTCGCCGGCTACGTTATTAAGGGCCTCGATGCCGACTACGACAACCTTGCCGAGGCCGTCCACAACGCCAAGCCGCCGCTTCCTCCGCACGAGCTCTTCTCTCGTTTGCTCTTCACCGAGCAACGCATCGAAGCTCACTGCTTCGTTACCACCATCGTCGACCAGCCAATGGCCTTTTGGGCGTCGTGTGGCCAGCGCCCCCCTGCGCCTTCGTCGCCTGCCCGGGTCGCCAACCCCCCTGCGCCATCCTCGGGTGGCGGCCCCATGCAGTGCCAGCTCTGCGGGCGTGAGAGGCATCTCGCCTCCAAGTGCTACAAGCATTTTTAGCGGAGCTTCCTGGGTATCGGCAATGATGGAAAAGGTAATGAGCGTCAATTTGCTATGGCGGATCTTGGCCCCCCTGCTGCTCATGTTGCCGCCAAGGGCAAGGATACACGCGCTGAACACGGCTTTACACCATCATACCCAATTGATCCTGCGTGGTATATGGACACTGGTGCCATGAATCATATGACGAACGAGCTCGCCAAGTTGTCCACCCACCAGCCATACTCCGGTCACGACAAGGTTCACACCGCCAATGGTGTAGGTATGCCCATCTCTCACGTTGGTCAAGCATCTCTCTTAACTAGTCATCCATCTAGGCAGCTTCATCTTCGTAATATTTTATGGGTCCCCTCGGTGACTCTTAATCTGTTATCTGTTCCCAAGCTCACTCTTGATAACAATGTCTTATGTGAATTTCATCCGTTTGATCTTTTTGTTAAGGACCGAGCCACTCGGGAAATTCCTAGTGGTCGCCTCAGCCATGGCCTATACTGCTTGGAGGATCCATCCGCCCTGCGCGTCTTCAGTGGTGTTCATGTGTCGCCGTCCCAGTGGCACTCTCGCCTTGGTCACCCTGCCACTCCCATAGTCCGCCATATACTTCACCGCCATGAGCTGCCTATCGAGTCTAGCAATAAGGAGATATCCGTGTGTGATGCCTGTCAACAAGGCAAGAGTCATCAGTTACCATTTGTTTCTTCTACTCGTCACGTAACGAGTCCTCTTGAACTTGTGTTTTCTGATGTATGGGGTCCTGCCCAAATGTCTGTGAGTGGTCACAACTATTATGTTAGCTTTATTGATGCCTATAGTCGCTTTACATGGCTTTATCTTCTTAAGCGCAAAGCTGATGTGTTTGATGTCTTCATTCAGTTTCAAGTGCATGTAGAACGTCTTCTCAAGCATAAAATTATCCATGTTCAGTCCGATTGGGGGCGGGCGAATATCGCAACCTCAACACTTTCTTTAATAAGCTTGGGATCTCTCATCGTTTATCATGTCCTCATACACATCAGCAGAACGACGCTGTTGAGCGCAAGCATCGACATGTCGTTGAGACCGGACTCACACTCCTAGCTCACGCTTCTGTACCCTTTCGTTTTTGGAGCGACGCTTTTGCTACAGCATGTTTTCTTATTAACCGACTACCTACGCTTGTCCTTAATATGAAAACTCCTATTGAGCTCCTTCTCCATGAAACTCCTGGCTATACCTTCTTTAAGGTGTTCGGGTGTGCCTGCTGGGCGCCGGAGGATGAGAGGCAAGATAGAGAGAAAAAACAAAAATCAAAATAACATAAAAAGATAAAAAAAAGAATATTAAAAATAAAAAATAAAAAAAATTAATAAATAATAAATAAAAATAAAAAATAAATGAAAAAAAAGAAAACAAAATAAATAGCGAAAAAGGAGGGAGGGAGGGGAGGCGGAGGAAGGGGAGAAGGAGGAGGAGAGAGAGATCTGAGGGAGAGAGAGGGGGGAGCGGAGGAATGAGGAGGGGATGGGAGGGAGAGGGGATATGGAGGGAAATTAGACAGAGGAAGGGGAGAGGGATGGAGTGAAGAGAGGGAGGGAAGTCATGAAGGAAGGGAGCAGAAAGGGCGAGGAGGGAGGAACAGAAAGTTTATAATTTTGCTGACCTAAAGAAAAAAAAAAAAAAAAAAAAAAAAAAAAAAAAAAAAAAAAAAAAAAAAAAAAAAAAAAAAAAAAAAAAAAAAAAAAAAAAAAAAAAAAAAATTAAAAAAAAAAAAAAAAAAAAAAAAAAAAAAAAAAAAAAGAAAAAAAAAAAAAAAAAAAAAAAAAAAAAAAAAAAAAAAAAAAAAAAAAAAAAAAAAAAAAAAAAAAAAAAAAAAAAAAAACAAAAAAAAAAAAAAAAAAAAAAAAAAAAAAAAAAAAACAAAAAAAAAAAAAAAAAAAAAAAAAAAAAAAAAAAAAAAAAAAAAAAAAAAAAAAAAAAAAAACAAAAAAAAAAAAAAAAAAAAAAAAAAAAAAAAAAAAAAAAAAAAAAAAAAAAAAAAAAACAAAAAAAAAAAAAAAAAAAAAAAAAAAAAAAAAAAAAAAAAAAAAAAAAAAAAACAAAAAAAAAAAAAAAAAAAAAAAAAAAAAAAAAAAAAAAAAAAAAAAAAAAAAAACAAAAACACAACCCCCCCCAACCCAAGCCCACCCCGACCTCAAAAACCCCCCCTTTTTGTTTTTTTTATCACGACATAATCAAGAGCGTCGAGTGTCTTGCCAGTTCCGATTGTCCCGGTGGCTGGAGATTTTTCGGCAGCTCTTCTTACTTGTTCCTTGTACTTGGCCTTGCCGTCATTGGCCATATGGCGTGTAAGTCAGCTTTAGTTGGCTATCTACTAGGATAACCTGGTCACAAATTATTGTTTCCACTTGAGGTAGTAGCCATTGGTCTCACATGTAGAAAGTGGTAGTTCGGAGAGGAGCGAGTTCACCTTTGTTTCAATAGCCTTAGCTCAAGATCTTCATTGTTCCATGTGGTTCGTAGGAGACGAAGGTAGGTCCATGGGGATGGCCGTAGGAAGCTCCGTATCATCGGATCAAGTTATTGGCAACTCTCGAAGTGGGCCTCGGATAGGGCAGCTTAGCGATGCCACTCGTTAAGCCAAACCAACCACACGACGACACCCCACGCCACTGCGCACCGCGCATTAACAGCTCTGACACTACTGACTATCTCTCGCAAAACAAGTGCCCACTTTATAGTTAGGATCGGTCATTGGTGATCGTTATCGCTGACCTAGAGTCTTGTATGCCAGTGCAGGCCTCGACCGTAGTATGCTAAAGGCGAGACACACATGTAATCGATACTACAAGCAATAAGCGAAAAGCAGGAGGTAGGCTTTTACCTCCACCGTGAGGGGCTCAATCCTAGGTAAATCGTGCTCTCGCTGCGCTCCAACAACCCGAAAAAGGCTAGAAATCCACCTAGTTTGCGATGCCTGCATAAACTAAGTCCTCACCCTAGGACATCTGTTGTCGACAAACCATGAAAGTTGGCGCCCACCGTGGGGCCAGTTGCACAATGGTTGCGAGTTCTTGATGCGGCTTTTCCCAGGGATCCGAGGAGTACCCATTGGAAAGATGCATAAGAGTCTTCCACGACAACTCTACATCGATGACGCTGGCTTAGCGGCCCTGATTGCAACTCAAGCATTACGGTACCGGGCTTTCCCTTTCGGCGAATCCATGTCTTCATCGGCAGATCGGCGGATCTAAGCTTGAGCCGGACATCTGCACCGACAACCACGAGCTGGCTCGCCGCATGCCAACCCGCCCGCGTTTCCAAGCGGGACAAAGCACGGTTCATGAGGCTCCCGCAGGTGTGGAACTTCGGAAAATTTCGCACCTGGAGGAGAGACTCTCATCTACTCAGGTGACGAGTCTCTTGACCCGAGAAACACGTGATGTCCACATCTCACCGAGCTTCAAAACGGCGGGAGTAGGGGCATGTTGCGATGCGTGTTAGTTAGTTCTGGACCCCTACAAGCCGTCGTGCCGAGCCGCCATCTTCATGGCAGGCAGCGGCGGCGCGTCTCTCGAAACGATCACGACAAGAAACTGGCGAGCGGATGTCTCTAATCCGACAGCCCCTTAGTGAGATCCGGAGTGAGCGTGAACGAGCTTTCACGATGTTTTCTTCACATTGCGTGTGCGTGATCTAAATATGTGAAAATTCGATGCGTCCTATAATACCAGCACCTTAATCTTCGGATTCCGCGTACTCTATCCAAGTCATGACAGACTCGACAACCCTTCGGAGCGCAATCGTCAGCCAGCATCACGTCAATGTGCGTGTATAGCAGAGTACATCACTTCGTAAGACTCATATGTGTTCATATAGTAGATATGCATAAACGCATACAAGTATACTCTCCTTCGTTCGATGCCAGCATAGCAATACCGCGGGACGTCCCAGCGAACACACTCGTTTGACCGATTCGATGCGAGTCCAATCGTCGCGTGCATTTGAAGGCAAGTGCAGATTGGCCTGAGTGGCATGATTATGTAATGATGTCTGGTGCATACTCAATCGCCTCGTGCGAGATGATGTCCCTATCGTATAATCAATGCTCCCTTACGGATACGGTGACGGCTATCCCACACCGTGAATTGCGTCCTCTCGCTAATTAGGTAGAAACCCATCTACATTCTCGATCTTAATGTGCTCAAGAACTCCCACACCAGAGCGCTGAGGACCCGAGTAAGATACTGAGCCGTCGGCAATAAGGCGAGTGCCTAACTGTAGCAGTAAGTCTTCATGACTATGATTGGCGTATAACTGTGGCACCGCGATCAATGAACATTGTGCCGACGAGAATTCAAGGGCACGAATGCGACAGCGTATACTGCTACAAAGACCCGTATCACTTGCTGATACCTTGCGATACGTGGTCCGAAGACATCAACAAGATGGCGCCGCTTCTGCATGTTCTCACGAGAGTGCGAGCGAGCGCCAAAGCAAGACTGAGCTCATTCTAGGACATGTTTGGGGGCCCAAGAGTCAATACATCCTATGGGGTCTATATATATATTTGTATGCCGTTGTGCTGGATGTGCGTGTAATAGCCGGCAGGCACGTACATTGCGCGAGAGTGTTGGCATTAAATGGCCGCCCCACATCAGCCGAGGCTGCGGCAGAGTCTCGACTCACATATAACTAGCGCAGACACTGTCCAGCTGTGCTGCCATGGGCCTCCTTAGGTCACAATACCGAAACGGATCGTGCAGCCATCGGATGCGAGAGTACCTCCCGAATTGCGTGGTTTCCCTGCCCCAACACACAACCGCTCCTGACCCACAGCCCGGCCTCCGCTCCGTTCATACACTTCGCCTAGGACCACGAATTACTACGAGCCTTCGGCGTCAGGTATCGCTCCCGCAACTGATTGACCGATACACTCTACCTACCTTAACGGTTTCGAGTTACTCATTGGGCTAAACATTCTAAGTTGTTCCATGAGACACTTATCACAATCACTGCTTCGGCCCTGCGGTACTTTATGATGCGTGAGGTACGCACAACTTTTGCGCGTGTACAAATGAATGGCCCTAGTCCTCGGCGACAAGAAAAAAGCCAATGAACCTTGGCATACCCCAATCGTGTCACAGCCATTGCAGATGATGGCATCGCAATCTCCATGAGTGGCGCCGCCGGGCGTCCTTGTCTCGAATCAACCACGGCAGTTACAATGATGATTCCAGAGACTGAAGCCACCATAAAATCGAGTGCATGAAGCTGGGCAACGTGTCGACAAGCATATACAAGATCCAACATAGAATTTCGTCTAGAGGGCTATTCTATCGCGCTGCCAGTGGCAGCCACGCCTTAAACCTCTTGGCCAGACGCCCAGTTAATCGAAATACTGTGATATAGCGTTGTTTAATTGTTAGCAACCTCACTATAAAGTCGATGTGCGGATTGAATGATAGAGAGATATACGTGAGCGATACTATTATTGTGCGGACTCGCGCTCCTCCTAGTAGCTGGTCCCTACAAATTCCGAATATTCGCACCTTCTCATCATCCTTCCATATATGTAAACACAGGCCCCTAAACTATTGAGAGGGCATCATTAAGACTTCGCGGTTTCGCGCTTATTTTGAAGAGTGATAATTCGCTCCTTTCCAACCTGGCCAGAGCTTCGGCTGCACTATTGGAGCATGAGTTGACCACGACCATCCATACCGTGAGCAGACACCAAGTAACATGGATGAGGCGCAGAACATCGCAACCACTGTATTGTACCTCTCAATCTCGAACCTAGGCGCTTTCTGTTCAACATCATGATTTCGAAGTGCGGTTTTTTAAAGTCAAGAGACATGCGGACGGATCTATTGAGTGCTACAAGGCACGTCTTGTGGCTAGAGGGTTTAAACAGTGTCAGGGTTCTGGACTATGAGGATACATTCAGCCCAGTTGTTAAGCCTACTACTATTCGGCTTCTCCTGTCTCTTGCATTATCTCGTGGTTGGTCTCTTCGACAGCTTGATGTTCAGAATGCTTTTCTCCATGGATTGCTTGAAGAGGAGGTTTACATGCGGCAGCCACCAGGGGTTTGTTGATCACGCTCAGCCTCATCATCTCTGTCGTCTGACGAAGGCTCTATATGGACTGAAACAGGCGCCTCGTGCCTGGCATGCTTGCCTTGCTTCGGCTCTTCGTACTCATGGCTTCGTTCCGTCGACAGCCCACGTCAGCCTCTCCAATGCATCCCGTATTTGATTTTTGTATTAGGTCTAATTAATCCGAACCTACTAGAAAACTTACGATGTGCTAGGGCATTTTTTTGCATGGCCAACATGAACAAATCCCAATTTTCAAATTGTAAAATGTAGTCGCATTTTTTGCATGGTGAACATGAACAAATCCTAATTTGTAAATATTTAAATGTAATCATCATTTGCACAACGAACATGAAGATTTCTTATTTTGCAAATTATGAAATGTTATCGTCCCAAATCTGCTAGGGTAGGCCTTTTTTTGCACCGCTAACATGAAAAGAAACAATTTGCAAATTGGGATTTGAAATCATCCTTTCTTAATTAATCTTAAATCTGTTAGACAAATGAACATGCAGGGCATTTATTGCACCTGAATTTACAACTGTCCATTTAACCACAACCACTAAACGCGCCCGAGCGCCATTCCTCCGCACTCCCAACAAACCCAATATTGCCAGATGTGCACGGGCAACATGGTGCCTGCTAAAAAAATCATTTTTTACAGCTCAAAAAAATTTGAAACCTTTTGTAAACACGCACACACACATATATACTATATATGTGCAAAAAATTGTAACATTTTGCTTTCCCATGTAGTGTAAAAAAAGAAAAATATGTATTTTCAAATGGGCGGAATTTTTTTTGGCCGGAATTTTGTTTTTTTGCATAGCTTTCAAATTACATTTCTTTTCGAAACAAAATTCCATGGATCCATAGTGAATACATGGAAGTTTCAACAGAATTATTTTCGATTTTTTTACTTTTAAATATGGGTTTTGCATTTTTTTAAGGGCACCATGGTGCCCGAGCACACAAACTTCACACTCCAACAAAACGGGCCATCGAACCACGTGAATATTGTGGTAAGCAATTCGAACTATTCAAAAAAAGGGCCGTCGCACTTGGGAGGGACGAGTTCTTTTAAAAAAACATGAGAGGAAAGTGTCAAAACTGATGTCAGAAATAGTCGTTCCCAGGAGTTTTAACCCCAGGGAGTTTAGTGATTTAGGTGATTGTGTTACATGATGGTTAAAGATAATCAGTGAGAAGACTTTTATGCTTGCTACATATTAACTTACTTTGATGCTAATATATTCAACTCTTTTTAATGCTTTTCAGTACAATCTATACCAGTTTCATTTTGGAATCAACTGAAGGCGACGTAAGTAAGATATATTGTAGAGCACCTTGACGATACACTTTACAATCCAAAGACATTTTGAGAGCTTAGACAACGAGTTCGGTCATATGGATTCGTGTGTTCGCCAATGACAGCCCACTGGACACACCTACCCTGAAGAGCTACTTAGTCGATGTGGTCATTTGAACTGTCAAAACATCTTATATTTAGGAACAGAGAGAGTAATATATAGCGTTCTCTATAAAAATTATACCTAAGAATCTATTTCTTTATGCTTTAAGGATTTTATTATCAATCTCTAAACCACTCTTATTTGCATGGTTTGAATGCTTGGTTCGCTCTTGTTTTTTGCGTCAGCTGTGCAACGGGTCAAAAGTGTTGGAACAAGTTAGGATCCCAACAAAAATGCTTTTGGATGCTATGATGCAACAGATTGGCCTTCCAAATCATAGTGTACTCAACACAAAAAGTAAAGGAATGTTGGTGTCGACACAACCATTCAGTTATGTCCATCTAAGCACCAACTAAGCAATGAACTTTCAAGGAAATCAATATCCATCTATGTCTATGAAACTCTCGAAGAAGCTGAAGATCGGCTGGAAAATGAAGCTATTAGGTTTATGGAAGTCTCTTACAACAAAGTGGTGCAAGACTTCAACTATGATAAGTTCCAGCTGGTTCAACAAAAAAAATTCTCTAAAACAGGAGCTTAAAGAAAATAAGTAATAATGGATTATCTAAGCAGCAGTTGGTGCAGTATTCCGGGCGGGGATCGCATGACAGTGAAAGAACTTTACCATATAATTAAGAGATACCAACTTCATAACAGGATCAACACCCGAAGACATCGATTTTAACCATACTCTATCGCAAATAAGATATGTTGCAGAGCTCCTCAACGATACGATTACAATCAAACGACATTCTATAAAAAAGGGTATTATTGGGGACTGGATGATGATATGGAAGGCATTTCTGCTTTTGGCATTGGTAGCCCACCGAACACACCCACCATGAAAAGTTGCTTAGACATTGAAGTCATTTTCGATACCGATGACACATGCAATGATGATTCTACCTGATGTTCATCACTGCGTATATCACTCATCGTAAGAGAGATGACCAGACCTATCTATATGATGCATCTCTACTTATGTAGCTTGCTTACTAAAAACAATGTAAATAAGCTACCATAAATTGTAACGTTGTGTATCAACATTATACCTTATTAGTATCTATTTCCTTATCTTCCAATCAGTGTCTAAATATTCTTACGTTCATGGTTTTCAATGCTAGGTTGCTCTCGCCCTTTGCGCCATCGGCGCAAAGTACTCATTATTTCAATCTGTGTCTGAGTTTTCCTATCACCACTCTTACAATACTTGGCTTGCTGCCGGCCTTTGCGCCATTGGCGCAACGAGTCATCTAGTGCATATAAAACATCCACGATTGATAATATAATAGCATGGAACAATAAAAAATTATAGATACATTGGAGACGTATCAGTAATACATCACACACATTTAAACAAATTAGTGCATCAGGTCCGTATAGATCATGGAAACATGTTTGTAATGGGTACTTTTATTATTACTTTTCCTTAGAGGCTGGCCGTAACATGTCTAGGACACGCTACTTATTTTCTTTTGACTTACCATAGACACGTTTCCGTAGCGTGACCTTATGGGACTCTTAAGTGAAATGTCTAGATTTATTTTAATCCTAGTCGTATATTAAACAATCCTACGGTTATTATTGTTGTTACTCTAGGATTAAGATGGAGCCTCGTATGGTGCTTCTAATTAGTAAATATAAGATATAAGATGATTGGGTTTTACCTTAATGATCTTTAGTAGTTGCGGATGCTTGCTAGAGTTCCAATCATAAGTGCATATGATCCAAGTAGAGAAAGTATGTTAGCTTATGCCTCTCCCTCATATAAAATTGCAATAATGATTACCGACCTAGTTATCGATTGCCTAGGGATAAATAACTTTCTTGTGACAAAAAGCTTTCTACTAAAACTAACTTAGTTGTTTCTTTATCTAAACAACCCCTAGCTTTTATTTACGTGTTCTTTATTATCTTGCAAATCTATCCCTTTACACCTACAAAGTACTTCTAGTTTCTTAATTGTTCTAGGTAAAGCAAACATTAAGCGTGCATAGAGTTGTATCGGTGGTTGATAGAACTTGAGGGAATAAAAGTTCTACCTTTAGATCCTCGTTGGGTTCGACACTCTTACTTATCGAGAACGGCTATAATTGATTCCCTATACTTGTGGGTTATCAAGACTTTTTTTCTGGCACATTGATTCCCTATAATGGGAGACACATTGGATTAACATGAAAACTTTAGGAATTATCGCTTGACACAAAAAGGCAAACTATTATGGGATCAAATTCATATGTCGCATTGGTATGCTTGGAATTTATGCTTGAGATATGATTATACTTGTTGCTCTAGGATGAAGGCTCCACACCTTCCCTTTTCATGTAAAATTAGCGATAATGAAACCTTGGCTTCTTATGCTAATGGTATATATGATTACTATGATGTGGAACAAATAGAAGAATTTGTTACTTTTAAGGGTGCTTATGAAATTGAATCTTTGTTTGAAAAGTGTGAAAAATTATGATGATGTTGTTTAGAGACTAAATTATGTTTTACTTAAATATTGCTATGAGAATTATGAGTATAATGCCGGTATTAATGATTTATTGAGAAAGTATCTGCTGTCCAAGAAGAGACTAATATTTTGTAGGAATATATGGAAGAAGAAATTGATGACACTATGAGTTCATTGGATGAAAAAGATGACGAGGAGAACGAAGAACAAAAGGAGGAAGAGAGGATTAGCTACCCCTGCCCACCTTCTAATGAGTGTAATGATACAACAATTTTGCATCATGCTTTTATATTGATATTTATTGCATTATGGGCTGTTATTAAACATTGATATTACGAAGTAC
>NC_053022.1:50101692-50149405 GCF_003073215.2 Triticum urartu
TTGCACACGGGCCTCCTTTTATACTCAAGGGGTTACCGACATAGAGCAACGGGGGCCAAGGGCAAAAATGGAAAGGGTGCCGTGGGTAGGCACAGCTAGGTGCTGTAGTAGGCACAGCTAGCTGCTACAGTGTTATCATACCTAACCCCGATGGCAGGGGACAAGGGCATTAAATGCCCGTCTGTGTCGCCTAGACGGCACCGAAAGGGACCGCTAGGGACGCCACCGTCTTGCCACGATGGTTGTCTTGTCAGCGCCTGCGTGCCACCGCACGCCCCTAGCTGCACAGCCTCCCGCCACGTGCGCTCGGGAGGGGCCCCGGAGCGACACGTGGGTGGATGTGCTGGAGCGTGGGCGTGGAGTGGGGGCTTGCCGCGGCAAGCGCCTTGCCGCGGCCGTCGACTTGTCGCTTCCGGGAGCTTGTCGCTCACCGGGCCTTGCCGGGGCGCGAAGCGTGCCGCGGCAAGTTCCTTGGAATGCCTCGGACGGCCTTCCCGGCAAGCGCCTCTTGCTGGGGCCTTGGAACGCTTCTGATGGCCTTCCCGGCAAGTTCCACTTGCCGGGGTCTTGCCTTCTTCCCGGCAAGCTCCTCTTGCCGAGGTCTTGTCTTGAGTACTTTGTTCTTGAATGGTCTTCAGAGGGACCACAAGGAATCTTGGCGGTGACCTGGCAGGCCTTGCCGCGGGGGTAGTGCGACTGCCCGTGCACAAGTTCGGGGTACAAGGGTACCCCTACTCTAGTACACCGACACCTTCGGGTCCGTAGTTAGTAGCTAGATGGCTTCTTCTCTCTCTTTTGATTCTCAATACAATGGTCTCTTGGAGATCCATAGGATGTAACTCTTTTTACGGTGTGTTTGTTGGGATCGGATGAACTTTGAATTTATGATCAGATCTATCTTTTTATATCCATGAAGGTTACTTGAGATTCTTTGCTCTCTTATATGCATGATTGCTTATAGCCTCGTATTTCTTCTCCGATATTTGGGTTTTGTTTGGCCAACTTGATCTATTTATCTTGCATTGGGAAAAGGTGCTTTGTAGTTGGTTCGATCTTACGGTGCTTGATCCCAGTGACAGAAAGGGAACCCTGAGGATGAACTACACCCTCCTCGTCATGGATAGCACAAGCGTGCTCGTGGTACATCAAGATCATGCCAAATCAAGAACACGAGAGAGAGAGAGAGAGAGATCAAACACATAGCTACTAGTACATACCCTCAACCCTGAGGGTGAATGTCACGCCCTCGATGCGGCTATATCTCCCACATGTCGAAGCACGACTTAGAAGCATAACCGCATTGAAAGCAATGTCGCAAGTGAGGTAATCTTCACACAACCCATGTAATACATAAGGGACAGAGGTACATAGTTGGCTTACAATCGCCACTTCACACAATACATGAATAAAGCATTACATCATCCAGATACAATCAAGGTCTGACTACGGAACCAAAATAAAAGAAGACTACCCCAAAAGCTACACAGATCCCCGATCGACCCCAACTGGGATCCACTACTGATCAACTAGAACGAAACAACACAAAGGACAAGATCTTCATCGAGCTCCTCCTGAGCTTGGTTGCGTCATCTGCACGGTAACCTCGGCCCTGCAAGCTGGTTTTGGAAGTATCTGTGAGCCACAGGGACTCAGCAATCTCACACCCTCGCGATCAAGACTATTTAAGCTTACGGGTAAGGTGAAAGGTATGAGGTGGAGCTGCAGCAAGCGACTAGCATATATGGTGGCTAACATACGCAAATGAGAGCGAGAAGAGAAGGCAAAGCGCGGTCGATAAAAGTATGATCAAGAAGTGATCCTAGAACAACCTACGTCAAGCATAACTCCAACACCGTGTTCACTTCCCGGACTCTGCCAGAAAGAGACCATCACGGTTACACACGCGGTTGATGCATTTTAATTAAGGTCAACTTCAGGTTTTCTACAACCGGACGTTAACAAATTCCCATCTGCCCATAACCGCGGGCACGGCTTTCGAAAGTTCAAAACCCTGCAGGGGTGTCCCAACTTAGCCCATCACAAGCTCTCACGGTCAACGAAGGATATTCCTTCTAGCTAGAAGACCCGATCAGACTCGGAATCCCGATTACAAGACATCCTCGACAATGGTAAAACAAGTCCAGCAAGACCACCCGATGCGCCGACATCCCGATAGGAGCTGCACATATCTCGTTCTCAGGGCAACACCGGATAAGCAATCCGTACAACTAAAACCAGCCCTCGAGTTTCCCCGAGGTGGCGCTGCAAGGGGCTCTAGTTTGGACCAACACTTAGACAAGCACTGGCCCGGGGAGTTTAAAATAAAGATGACCATTAGGCTGGCCTAACCCAAGGGAAAAAAAGCTAGGTGGCAAATGGTAAAACCAATGTTGGGCCTTGCTGGAGGAGTTTTATTCAAAGCGAACTGTCAAGGGGTTCCCATTATAACCCAACCGCGTAAGGAACGCAAAATCCGGGAACATAACACCGATATGATGGAAACTAGGGCGGCAAGAGTGGAACAAAACACTAAGCATAAGGCCGAGCCTTCCACCCTTTACCAAGTATATAGATGCATTAATTAAATAAGATATATTGTGATATCCCAACAAGTAAACATGTTCCAACAAGGAACAACATCTCCATGTTCCAACAAGGAACAAACTTCAATCTTCACCTACAACTAACAACGCTATAAGAGGGGCTGAGCAAAGCGGTAACATAGCCAAACAACGGTTTGCTAGGACAAGGTGGGTTAGAGGCTTGGTTCAACAATATGGGAGGCACGATAAGCAAGTGGTAGGTATCGCGGCATAGGCATAGAAAAAGAGCGAGCAACTAGCAAGCAAAGATAGAAGTGATTTCGAGGGTATGGTCATCTTGCCTGAGATCCCGCAAGGAAGAAGAACGAGTTCATGAAGAAGACAAACGGACGTAGTCGAACGGATCCTCACAAACGCAACGTTAACGGACCCAACCCGAAGAAGCAACACCGGAAAGAAGCACACAACATAAAAACAACCAACACATGAACATGGCATGATGCACAACTAAGTATGATGCATGTCCGGTTTAATGATAGATGGCATGTCAAAGTGCACAAGCAAAATCCTACAAATTAAGTGGAGCTCAATATGCATCGGGATGCATATTGACAAAACACCACATCAATTATTTAGTTCTCTCCCGTTTAAGTACTCAACAATATTAAATGTTGGTTAACATGGCAAGAGGTGAAGCATAACAAAACTATACCATTAAACATTTAAATGGGGCCGGATATAACAAACAACAAATCCGGTAAATCCCCATATGCATTAGTAATTTATGCAACAACAATTTAAACATTTTAATTGTTGTTATCATGATGCGGATGACATGAACAAGTTTATGCAATTATTTTTATTAAAAGTTGACAAGAGCATTATAAGGCATTTGTCACCGTGGTGGAAGGGAAAAGGGTGCCATGGCAACGATAACGAAAACGGTGCCACGGCAGCGTTCCAGTTCCGGTAACTCGATTGAGATACCGATGCAAAGGAGAAGTGTGCAGATGCATGCAAAAAATGGTGGGGCGCTCCCGGATTCCGGGTGTCCCATGGATTAGTGGCATGGAAAACGAGTGACAATACGGACATGGTGCAGAAAAAGGGTGCATCTCATCCAACATGCATTCATGCGTTCACGGGCGTCGTCTCGGGGTTATACCTTTGAAGCGTGCGTTTTCGAAGTGTATCGAGTCGGCGTAGAGGAAGTAGTGGAAGTAGTCGTTCTCTCATGCTCAAGGGTCGACGGTAGAGGTTCTCGCGATCTCGGCGATGGTAGTGGTACATGTTTATCGGTAGTCAAACATGACGATCCGGAGAGGGTACTTGGCAACATGCACGTCGTCGGTAGTTGTACACAATCGTTGTCGGACTTGACGGGTTTGAGGTCTCCGGGTGTAGTGGTACTTGGCGTCCCATCGTGTAGTCGTTTGTCGTAGTCGGACTTGACAAAATGCACACCGGCTATAGTTGTACACGATTCGTAGACGTTCGGGTCTCCCGTAGGGGTACTCGTTACATCTCCAGGTGTAGTGGTACTTGTCATAATCCGAAACGGTCTTGGAAATCTTGACAGATCCAAGTGACACCAGGCATACGTCCATGGTAGTCTTTGGACTTGGGCTCCGGGTAGATGACTTGAGGGTCTCAGTCAGGAGCACTTGTGGCAAAGAAGTGCCCATGAACGAGACGATGCAGCACGAACAGGAGGCGGATGTCACGTTCGGCGAGCGGCGGGGCTCCCTGGTCGGAGTCGGTAGGGACAGCACGAGGCGGTGACGAAGGGGAGGTCGCAGGGAGAGCTGCTGGAGGTGGATGCAGAGGGTCGAACAGGAACGTGGCGGCGCAGCAGCAGCTAGCGAGGCATGGGGGAGGCCTTGCGTGGCGCCGGAGACGGGGAATGGGTGGAACCGAGGTTCCCCGGCAGCAGGGACAGCGTCTAGTGATGCGAAGCCCGGGAGGCTCGATGCAGGACGCGGGAGGAGGCTAGAAGGTGCGGCGGCGGCTTGCTGGACTTGGACGCGATGGCGCAGTAGCAGAAAAGCTTCGGTGGAGAAAGCGGAGCGCTCGTGCTGCTCGGAATTGAGCCTTTGCTCTCCCGAGCAAGGAGGCAGCGATGGTGGTGGATCGCTCTGGCGAGACGGGGACGCGGGGGAAGGAGTAGAGCACGGCAGGGTAGGTCGGGTCGCCAGCGCGACAGGGCAAGTCGGTTCACCGACGCGGGCGCCATGGCCGGAGGCGGGGAGGCAGCGGTGAGGTCTTGCGACGTTCATGGCGGGGCAAGGCAGGAACGTGAGGGGAGGAGGCTGCTGGAGGCGGCCGATGCTCGAAGAGAGGAGATCGTGAGGATGAGAGGGAGAAGGATCGAGCGAGGCAGCACTCTCCCTCTCCTTGGCGATGCGTGAGTGGCTGCGCGAGGGAGGAGAACGAGGGAAGGGAGTGGGGATCGAGAGAAAGAGGTAGCGATCGGTTAGGGTTAGAGCAGTGGGCTGCGGGATGGCCTTGGGCCAAATGGGCCTAGGCGCAGATGGCTGGGAGGTCCAGCTGGGCTGACTTCCACCCCCCACTCTCTCTCGCATATTACTTTAGTAGAAAAGACCAAAAAAGAGAGGAAAAGAAAGAGAGGTTTAGGAAAAGATTTTGGACAAGGGATAATTTTCGCGAACTCACAAAAATACGCTTGTTCCGAGAAAATAGAGAAGGCCAAGATTGGAAGATGTAAATTCAAACTCATTTGAATTTAATTCAAATGGGTTTGAACTAGGCCTAGGTTCTGGGAGTTTCCAAAAATGTTGAGAATTTTGGTAGAGCTCCAGAAAATGATGAAAGAATAAATGGCAAGGTTCGAGGTCAAGCAGCGAGATAACAAAGGCATGGGGAAATTTGCAAGTGTGTTTTAGGTGATTCCATAAGAATGGATTATTTTATAATAGCTCCACTAATATCAGGAGGATATATTATAAAGAGAAGTCATCCTTCCCTCGATTTAAATGGATCGAAGATCCACACAAATTATTTAGTTGAGATGCAAAAGATTTATGACATGATGCAAAGATGAATGCAACAAACCAACAACTCACACGACGAAAACCCGAAAACCCTGGAAGGCATCTGAAGCTCCGGCCTTGGGGCGTCACAACACTCCACCACTATGAGAGGATCTCGTCCCGAGATCTAGAATGGCACCGGAGGGAAAACAGAAGAGAAAGAGAAGAGGTAAAACTAAGTTGCTTCTTTGACAAATGAGTGAAACCAAGAAACCTTGAAAAGTTGAACAAATTGAAAGAAAGAATACAACGGAGATGAACGAAATTGAAAACACACCGCTAGAAAAGACGAACAAGGGAGAACAGCTTCGAACAACACTCCAGTTAAATGGATAAGCATGAAAAAACATGATCTTTGACAAAACGAGATGATGGGTGAAAAGAACAACATCGCAATGCCTCCGGAAGAGAGAAATATAAGCTAGATCATTGAAATAAAAGAATGGAGAAGAAAAGCCAACTTCTGTCACAAAAGAGTTTGAAAAGGCATCCTTAGGAGAAGGGTCGAACGGAGTTGTTGGGAAAACCAACAACGAAAAGAGTAAGCTTGTAGTGGGCTTATGGAAAACATCTCAAAACCAAGAGGTGAAAATCTGCCACTAACGGAAACGATATATTGGACTGATAACAACAAGGAGATGAGAAACTTATCTCACCGATAGGATAAATGAAGAACATGGATCATTTATAAGCACCATAACTAGCAACAATCCTTAGGGAAGGCTATAGGTGAAACATGACACAAGATAACTCCAACGAAGAGATTGGTGGATTTAAAATACCTCATTCTTAACAACATGTGAATCATGAAACATGAACTCAAGTTATCAAGAATGACATAATACCACCTCCAATGATACGGAAGAAAGAATTGCACTCCGGATAGCAAGAAGAAGAATGCTTGAGCTCCTCTAAAAAGAATCTTGATGAACACTTCGAGAAGGAATTAAATCCTTGATGAACCATCACGTAGAACCTTCATGAAGAACTCCGGTAAACGAAAATGAAGAGAAGTTGGAAACACAAGGTGAAACTTTGTAATGATTTAGATGGATCTCTGTGATAATTAGAGCTTGGAACTCCGGGAAAAAAGAGGAGATGAAAACAATTGAAAACCGAGAGCTTGATGAGCCTCCGGAATAAGGAATTAAATCACTTGGATGAAACAAGAATAAGAATTACATTATGCTTATCCTTCACCAAATTAAATTGATGACAATCAACGGATTTGGCATATTACTTATTCTCGTAGAAAAGATTAAGAGAGTATAACATCAGACTTGGGAAGGTCTTCAACGAAACACCGGTAGGATTGAAACAACGAATGAATTTTTATGATAACGAAAGAAGAAGAATCTTGATCAAACCACCGTAAGAATTAAAAATGAACGAAGTAAAGACAAAGAAACACCGGGAAGAATTATGAAATGAACGAAGATACTTGTGAGGATGTAGATCCATGAGAACGAAGAGATTACGAGCTGATTAAAGAATATTGAATGATGCACCGGTGAGATTTGGGGAACGAGAGCTGAAAACTGAGAATGAATAAACCTGAATTGAAGGACTCTGGATAAAAAAACCGAGAAGACACTTGAATTGTTCCGGATAGATGAGAAGAATTGCCACAATCAAAACAATTATGAGAGGATGGCCTCGAACTAGAACCACGAATCTCTGAGAGAACGGATAAGATATGAAGGTAAAGCTCTTCTTCGGTCTTCAAATGTTGAGAGTGACGACGAGAAACATCACCGTGAATTGTTAAGATACTCTGGAATGAAAAATGGAAAGGCTGAGTCAACGGTGAAAAGAATTTGAAAAATCTTGGAGAAAGACATTTGACTGATGACAATTCATTCTCACGTCAAACTTTAAGAATATGAGGATAGCTCCGGGAAAATAAGAAGAGTGAAGTAAGATCCTGGAAAAAGACATGTGGGTTAGGGCCCACTGAGAAGAAACACCGTTGAAATGATTTAAAAGAGAGGATTGCACCGGTTGAATTAAATGACTTGAATGAGAGAACATCCTCGAAAGATCTTGAATGAATGCAGAGTGGAAAACACGAATCTTCGAGACATCTTGAGCACTCCAGAACAATTGAATAGTGAGATGTGAAAGATTAAGAGTTGCAACAGCATGGGAAAACATTTGAAACGAGGAAAGGGATATGATCGACGAAGCTTGACTTGAAACCACCGGAGATGAAAAGAATGAAGAATGACGAACTTGAAGCTCCATTAGAATCTTCATGAGAATCACCGGATAAGAACATTGATGAAAAGGAATAGAGAGGCTTCCCATGAACAAAATGATACTTGAATAAGAAATCGGAGTCCTTGAAGAGAAGGGTGGGAGGGAGGGAGAACAAAGGCAACTTGGAGACGGATGAAACAGACACCGTTCAGAAGAAACTGATACTTGATCTTGCGAATGTTGAAATGATCGACTTTGCTTTAAGAGAAAACACACCGGTTAAAAAGGATTGACAAAAACAATCTTGATGAACATGAAGGATTTGTATTCACATCGGAGTATGAGAACACCACTATGAGAAAGGTATGGAATCAACATTTGACTTCGAAGCAACTCGAATACCACATCTCAAAACAAAACAAGGATTGGCTGGCAGAATAAGACAGAACAAACATATGATAGAGATTTCGTCCGAAGTTTTCGTGGTGGGGCCTACACGGGCTCGATCGTACAGGACCATCATGTACAAGGCAGTGCACATGACATACGAAGCATCCCCGAGTCGGCATAGCCAAGGACTCTTTAAGACACAACGAGACCAATGTAAAACCAACTGTGGATAGGTGGACCACTAGACGTCGAACCCCAATTTCATATCATACATCTGTCGGAAAGATATCCCAAGAGCTACTTGAATTCCCACTTATAAACTCCCGAAATTTTCCGGTTATGCAATCAGGTGTTGGGGATACAGGGGAAGCATAATATCTCACCCAAAACTAACAAATCCTACATCCAGCTGTATCCATCCTTCAACACATAACCAAGAAACCTTCGGAAATCATCTACCTCAACCTTCGAAAAGCATCCGTTATATGAGTTATGGCGATACTCCCGAACTCCTGCCCCAGTACTGGGTGGCGTCGAGGTTATCTCACCAACAACTGCATAAAAGAGATTTTCGATGTTGGCGAACTAAACTCAGGTATTCCAGAACTGCCACGATAAAATTGTGACGACAACACCTCGGAGCTCAACTCCCCGGGACACCGCCACAACCCCTAAATGTCAGGAGGCACCAAGAACAATGTTCTCGTCACAAAACCATCGGGACGATTCCAAAATACCTGCGTGATCCTAAAAATTTTTTTAGTGAAAATTTGAGAACAGAAGAGTCAAAACTCTACGTCAGGATTCCTTACCAGAGCGACGAAGGGACTGGGGATTAAAAAGAATTCCTAAACTCTCCAACATATACTTCCTAATGACTTAAAACTTTTTTCCAGATTCAACAACGGCAGCTAATTCGATCAAGCAGTGGGGCTCCTAAGGTCGGGGAAGGCTCTGATACCAACTTGTCACGCCCTCGATGCGGCTATATCTCCCATGTGTCGAAGCACGACTTAGAGGCATAACCGCATTGAAAGCAATGTCGCAAGTGAGGTAATCTTCACACAACCCATGTCATACATAAGGGACAGAGGTACATAGTTGGCTTACAATCGCCACTTCACACAATACATGAATAAAGCATTACATCATCCAGATACAATCAAGGTCCGACTACAGAACCAAAATAAAAGAAGACTACCCCAAAAGCTACACAGATCCCCGATCGACCCCAACTGGGCTGCACTACTGATCAACTAGAACGAAACAACACAAAGGACAAGATCTTCATCGAGCTTCTCCTGAGCTTGGTTGCGTCATCTGCACGGTAACCTCGGCACCTGCAAGCTGGTTTTGGAAGTATCTGTGAGCCACAGGGACTCAGCAATCTCACACCCTCGCAGTCAAGACTATTTAAGCTTATGGGTAAGGTGAAAGGTATGAGGTGGAGCTGCAGTAAGTGACTAGCATATATGGTGGCTAACATACGCAAATGAGAGCGAGAAGAGAAGGCAAAACGCGGTCGATAAAAGTATGATCAAGAAGTGATCCTAGAACAACCTACGTCAAGCATAACTCCAACACCGTGTTCACTTCCCGGACTCCGCTGGAAAGAGACCATCACGGTTACACACGCGGTTGATGCATTTTAATTAAGGTCAACTTCAGGTTTTCTACAACCAGACGTTAACAAATTCCCATCTGCCCATAACCGCGGGCACGGCTTTCAAAAGTTCAAAACCCTGCAGGGGTGTCCCAACTTAGCCCATCACAAGCTCTCACGGTCAACGAAGGATATTCCTTCTAGTGGGAAGACCCGATCAGACTCGGAATCCCGGTTACAAGACATCCTCGGCAATGGTAAAACAAGTCCAGCAAGACCACCCGATGCGCCGACATCCCGATAGGAGCTGCACATATCTCGTTCTCAGGGAAACACCGGATAAGCAATCCGTACAACTAAAACCAGCCCTCGAGTTTCCCCGAGGTGGCGCTGCAAGGGGCTCTAGTTTGGACCAACACTTAGACAAGCACTGGCCCGGGGGGTTTAAAATAAAGATGACCCTTGGGCTGGCCTAACCCAAGGGAAAAAAAGCTAGGTGGCAAATGGTAAAACCAATGTTGGGCCTTGCTGGAGGAGTTTTATTCAAAGCGAACTGTCAAGGGGTTCCCATTATAACCCAACCACGTAAGGAACACAAAATCCGGGAACATAACACCGATATGACGGAAACTACGGCGGCAAGAGTGGAACAAAACACTAGGCATAAGGCCGAGCCTTCCACCCTTTACCAAGTATATAGATGCATTAATTAAATAAGATATAATATGATATCCCAACAAGTAAACATGTTCCAACAAGGAACAACATCTCCATGTTCCAACAAGGAACAAACTTCAATCTTCACCTACAACTAACAACGCTATAAGAGGGGCTGAGCAAAGCGGTAACATAGCCAAACAACGGTTTGCTAGGACAAGGTGGGTTAGAGGCTTGGTTCAACAATATGGGAGGCACGATAAGCAAGTGGTAGGTATCGCGGCATAGGCATAGCAAAAGAGCGAGCAACTAGCAAGCAAAGATAGAAGTGATTTCGAGGGTATGGTCATCTTGCCTGAGATCCCGCAAGGAAGAAGAACGAGTCCATGAAGAAGACAAACGGACGTAGTCGAACGGATCCTCACAAACGCAATGTTATCGGACCCAACCCGAAGAGGCAACACCGGAAAGAAGCACACAACATAGTAAACAACCAACACATGAACATGGCATGATGCACAACTAAGTATGAAGCATGTCCGGTTTAATGATAGATGGCATGTCAAAGTGCACAAGCAATCCTACAAATTAAGTGGAGCTCAATATGCATCGGGATGCATATTGACAAAACACCACATCAATTATTTAGTTCTCTCCCGTTTAAGTACTCAACAATATTAAATGTTGGTTAACATGGCAAGAGGTGAAGCATAACAAAACTATACCCATTAAACAGTTTAAATGGGGCCGGATATAACAAACAACAAATTCGGTAAATCCCCATATGCATTAGTAATTTATTGCAACAACAATTTAAACATTTTAATTGTTGTTATCATGATGCGGATGACATGAACAAGTTTATGCAATTTTTATTAAAAGTTGACAAGAGAATTATAAGGCATTTGTCACCGTGGTGGAAGGAAAAAGGGTGCCACGGCAACGATAACGAAAACGGTGCCACGGCAGCGTTCCAGTTCCGGTAACTCGATTGAGATGCCGATGCAAAGGAGAAGTGTGCGGATGCGTGCAAAAAATGGTGGGGAGCTCCTGAATTTTGGGTGTCCCACGGGTTAGTGGCACGGAAAACGAGTGACAATACGGACACGGTGCAGACAAAGGGTGCATCTCATCCAACATGCATTCATGCGTTCACGGACGTCGTCTCGGGGTTATACCTTTGAAGCGTGCGTTTTCGAAGTGTATCGAGTCAGCGTAGAGGAAGTAGTCGTTCTCTCATGCTCAAGGGTCGACGGTAGAGGTTCTCGCGATCTCGGTGATGGTAGTGGTACATGTTTATCGGTAGTCGAACATGACGATCCGGAGAGGGTACTTGGCAACATGCACGTCGTCGGTAGTTGTACACAATCGTTATCGGACTTGATGGGTTCGAGGTCTCTGGGTGTAGTGGTACTTGGCGTCCCATCGTGTAGTCGTTTGTCATAGTCGGACTTGACAAAATGCACACCGGCTATAGTCGTACACGATTCGTAGATGTTCAGGTCTTCCGTAGGGGTACTCGTTACATCTCCAGGTGTAGTGGTACTTGTCATAATCCGAAACAGTCTTGGCGATCTTGACGGATCCAAGTGACACCAGGCATACGTCCATGGTAGTCTTCATTCTTGGGCTCCGGGTAGATGACTTCAGGGTCTTAGTCAGGAGCACTTGTGGCAAAGAAGTGCCTGTGAACGAGACGATGCAGCACGAACAGGAGGCGGATGTCACGTTCGTCGAGCGGCGGGGCTCCCTGGTCAGAGTCGGTAGGGACAGCACGAGGCGGTGATGAAGAGGAGGTCACAGGGAGAGCTGCTGGAGGTGGATGCAGAGGGTCGAACAGGAACGTGGCGGCGCAGCAGCAGCTAGCGAGGCATGGGGGGGCCTTGCGCGGCGCCGGAGATGGGGAACGGGTGGAACCGAGGTTCCCCGGCAGCAGGGACAGCGTCTGGCGATGCCCGGCCCGGGCGGCTCGATGCAGGACGCGGGAGGAGGCTAGAAGGCGCGGCGGCGGCTTGCTGGACTTGGACGCGATGGCGCAGCAGCAGAAAAGCTTCGATGGAGAAAGCGGAGCGCTCGTGCTGCTCAGAATTGAGCCTTTGCTCTCCCGAGCAAGGAGGCGGCGATGGTGGTGGAGCGCTTCGGCGAGACGGGGATGCGAGGGAAGGAGTAGAGCACGGCAGGGCAGGTCGGGTTGCCAGCGCGGCAGGGCAAGTCGGTTCACCGACGCGGGAGCCATGGCCGGAGGCGGGGAGGCAGCGACGAGGTCTTGCGATGTTCATGGCGGGGCAAGGCAGGAACGTGAGGGGAGGAGGCTGCTGGAGGCGGCCCATGCTCGAAGAGAGGAGATCGGGAGGATGAGAGGGAGAGGGATCGAGCGAGGCAGCACTCTCCCTCTCCTTGGCGATGCGTGAGTGGCGGCGCGAGGGAGGAGAACAAGGGAAGGGAGTGGGGATTGAGAGAAAGAGGTAGCGATCGGTTAGGGTTAGAGCACTGGGCTGGGGGATGGCCTTGGGCCAAATGGGCCTAGGCGCATATGGCTGGGAGGCCCAGCTGGGCTGACTTCCCCCCCACTCTCTCTCTCTCATATTACTTTAGCAGAAAAGACCAAAAAAGAGAGGAAAAGAAAGAGAGGTTTAGGAAAAGATTTTGGTCAAGGGGATAATTTTCCTGAACTCACAAAATACGCTTGTTCCGAGAAAATAGAGAAGGCCAAGATTGGAAGATGTAAATTCAAACTCATTTGAATTTAATTCAAATGGGTTTGAACTAGGACTAGGTTCTAGGAGTTTCCAAAAATGTTTAGAATTTTGGTAGAGCTCCGGAAAATGATGAAAGAATAAATGGCAAGGTTCGAGGTCAAGCAGCGAGATAACAAAGGCATGGGGAAATTTGCAAGTGTGTTTTAGGTGATTCCATAAGAATGGATTATTTTATAATAGCTCCACTAATATCGGGAGGATATATTATAAAGAGAAGTCATCCTTCCCTCGATTTAAATGGATCGAAGATCCACACAAATTATTTAGTTGAGATGCAAAAGATTTATGACATGATGCAATGCACATGATGCAAAGATGAATGCAACAAACCAACAACTCACACGACGAAAACCCGGAAACCCTGGAAGGCATCTGAAGCTCCGGCCTTGGGGCGTCACAGGAACTTCTCCCTCCTCGTCATGGAGAGCACCGGGATGATGAAGACGACCAACGGTGATGCTTTCCCCCTCTGGCAGGGTGCTGGAACAGGGTCCCGATTGGTTTTTGGTGGCAACAGAGGCTTTCGGCGGCAGGACCCTGATGTCTACTACACAACCTTCTTCTTGTAGACGTTGTTGGCCCTCCAAGTGCAGAGGTTTGTAGGACAGTAGCAAATTTCCCTCAAGTGGATGACCTAAGGCTTATCAATCCGTAGGAGGCTAGGATGAAGATGGTCTCTCTCAAGCAACCCTGCAACCAAATAACAAAGAGTCTCTTGTGTCACCAACACACCCAATACAATGGTAAATTGTATAGGTGCACTAGTTCGGTGAAGAGTGTTGGAAATATGCCCTAGAGGCAATAATAAAAGCATTATTATTATATTTCCTTGTTCATGATAATTGTCTTTATTCATGCTATAATTGTATTATCCGGAAATCGTAATACATGTGTGAATAATAGACACCAACATGTCCCTAGTAAGCCTCTAGTTGACTAGCTCGTTGATAAACAGATAGTCATGGTTTCCTGACTATGGACATTGGATGTCATTGATAACGAGATCACATCATTAGGAGAATGATGTGATGGACAAGACCCAATCCTAAACATAGCATAAGATCGTATAGTTCGTTTGCTAGAGTTTTCCAATGTCAAGTATCCTTTCCTTAGACCATGAGATCATGTAACTCCCGGATACCGTAGGAGTGCTTTGGGTGTACCAAACGTCACAACGTAACTGGGTGACTATAAAGGTATACTACGGGTATCTCCAAAAGTGTCTGTTGGGTTGACACGGATCAAGACTGGGATTTGTCACTCCGTATGACGGAGAGGTATCACCGGGCCCACTCGGTAATGCATCATCATAATGAGCTCAAAGTGACCATGTGTCTGGTCACGGTATCATGCATTACGGTACGAGTAAAGTGACTTGCCGGTAACGAGATTGAACGAGGTATTGGGATACCGACGATCAGATCTCGGGCAAGTAACATACCGATTGACAAAGGGAATTGTATACGGGGTTGCTTGAATCCTCGACATCGTGGTTCATCCGATGAGATCATCGAGGAGTATGTGGGAGCCAACATGGGTATCCAGATCCCGCTGTTGGTTATTGACCGGAGAGCAATCTCGGTCATGTCTACATATCTCCCGAACCCGTAGGGTCTACACACTTAAGGTTCGGTGATGCTAGGGTTGTAGGGATATGTATATGCAGTAACCTGAATGTTGTTCAGAGTCCCGGATGAGATCCCGGACGTCACGAGGAGTTCCGGAATGGTCCGGAGGTAAAGAATTATATATAGGAAGTACTATTTCGGGCATCGGGACAAGTTTCGGGGTCACCGGTATTGTACCGGGACCACCGGAAGGGTCCCGGGGGTCCACCGGGTGGGGCCACCTATCCCGGAGGGCCCCATGGGCTGAATTGGGAAGGGATCCAGCCCAAAGTGGGCTGGGGCGCCACTTCCCCCTAGGTCCCATGCGCCTAGGGTGGGGGAAACCCTAAAGGAAGAGTCCTAGGAGGGGAAGGCACCTCCTAGGTGCCTTGGGAAGGAAGGATTCCTCCCCTTGGCCGCACCCCCCTAGGAGATTAGATCTCCTAGGGCCGGCGCCCCCCCCTTGGCCCTCCTATATATAGTGGGGAGATGGAGGACTTCTAACTCCTTGCCTTTGGTGCCTCCCTCTCCCTCTCCAACACCTCCTCCTCCTCCATACTGCTTGGCGAAGCCCTGCCGGAGTACTGCAGATCCACCACCACCACGCCGTCGTGCTGCTGCTGGAGCCATCTTCCTCAACCTCTCCTTTCCCCTTGCTGGATCAAGAAGAAGGAGACGTTACGCTGACCGTACATGTGTTGAACGCGGAGGTGCCGTCCGTTCGGCGCTAGGATCTCCGGTGATTTGGATCACGTCGAGTACGACTCCCTCATCCCCGTTCTTTGAAAGCTTCCGCTCGCGATCTACAAGGTATGTAGATGCATCCAATCACTAGTTGCTAGATGAACTCATAGATGGATCTTGGTGAAACCGTAGGAAAATTTTTGTTTTCTGCAACGTTCCCCAACAGTGGCATCATGAGCTAGGTCTATGCGTAGTTCTCTTGCACGAGTAGAACACAAATTTGTTGTGGTCGTAGATGTTGTCAACTTTCTTGCCGCTACTAGTCTTATCTTGCTTCAGCGGTATTGTGGGATGAAGCGGCCCGGACCAACCTTACACGTACGCTTACGTGAGACCGGTTCCACCGACTAACATGCACAAGTTGCATAAAGGTGGCTGGCGGGTGTCTGTCTCTCCCACTTTAGTTGGAGCGGATTCGATGAAAAGGGTCCTTATGAAGGGTAAATAGAAGTTGACAAATCACGTTGTGGCTTTCACGTAGGTAAGAAAACGTTCTTGCTAGAACCCTACTTCAGCCACGTAAAACTTGCAACAACAATTAGAGGACGTCTAACTTGTTTTTGCAGCAAGTGCTTTGTGATATGATATGGCCAAAGTTGTGATGAATGATGAATGATATATATGTGATGTATGAGTTGTTCATGCTATTGTAATAGGAATCACGACTTGCATGTCGATGAGTATGACAACCGGCAGGAGCCATAGGAGTTGTCTTTATTTTTTGTATGACCTGCGTGTCATTGAGAAACGCCATGTAAATTACTTTACTTTATTGATAAACACGTTAGCCATAGTAGTAGAAGTAATAGTTGGCGAACAACTTCATGGGGACACGATGATGGAGATCATGATGATGGAGATCATGGTGTCATGCCGGTGACAAGATGATCATGGAGCCCCAAGATGGAGATCAAAGGAGCTGTGTGATATTGGCCATATCATGTCACTTTTATTATTTGATTGCATGTGATGTTTATCATGTTTTTGCATCTTGTTTACTTAGAACGATGGTAGTAAATAAGATGATCCCTCATAATAATTTCAAGAAAGTGTTCCCCCTAACTATGCACCATTGCGATAGTTCGTTGTTTCGAAGCACCACGTGATGATCGGGTGTGATAGATTCTAACGTTCACATACAACGGGTGTAAGACAGATTTACACATGCAAAACACTTAGGTTGACTTGACGAGCCTAGCATGTACAGACATGGCCTCGGAACACAGAAGACCGAAAGGTCGAGCATGAGTCGTATAGAAGATACGATCAACATGAAGATGTTCACCGACGTTGACTAGTCCGTCTCACGTGATGATCGGACACGGCCTAGTTAACTCGGATCATGTTATACTTAGATGACTGGAGGGATGTCTATCTAAGTGGGAGTTCATTGAATAATTTGATTAGATGAACTTAATTATCATGAACTTAGTCTAAAATCTTTGCAATATGTCTTGTAGATCAAATGGCCAACGTAGTCCTCAACTTCAACACGTTCCTAGAGAAAATCAATGGCAGCAACTACACGGACTGGGTCCGGAACCTGAGGATTATCCTCATAGCTGCCAAGAAAGATTATGTCCTACAAGCACCGCTAGGTGATGCACCTGTTCTCCCTGCAGAACAAGACGTTATAAACGCTTGGCAGGCACGTACCGATGACTACTCCCTCGTTCAGTGCGGCATGCTTTACAGCTTAGAGCCGGGGCTCCAAAAGCGTTTTGAGAGACACGGAGCATATGAGATGTTCGAAGAGCTGAAAATGATTTTCCAAGCTCATGCCCGGGTCGAGAGATATGAAGTCTCCGACAAATTCTTCAGCTGTAAGATGGAGGAAAATTGTTCTGTCAGTGAGCACATACTCACAATGTCTGGGTTACATAACCGCTTGACTCAGCTGGGAGTTAATCTCCCGGATGACGCGGTCATTGACAGAATCCTTCAGTCGCTTCCACCGAGCTACAAGAGCTATGTGATGAACTTCAATATGCAGGGAATGGAAAAGACCATTCCTGAAGTATTTGCAATGCTGAAATCAGCAGAGGTAGAAGTCAAAAAGGAACATCAAGTGTTGATGGTGAATAAAACCACTAAGTTCAAGAAAGTCAAGGGCAAGAAAACCTTCAAGAAAGACGGCAAGGGAGTTGCCGCGCCCGGCAAGAAAGCTGCCGGGAAGAAGCCAAAGAATGGACCCAAGCCCGAGACTCAGTGCTTTTATTGCAAGGAAAGTGGTCACTGGAAGTGGAACTGCCCCAAATACTTAGCGGACAAGAAGGCCGGCAAAACGAAAGGTATATGTGATATACATGTAATTGATGTGTACCTTACCAGTACTCGTAGTAGCTCCTGGGTATTTGATACCGGTGCAGTTGCTCACATTTGTAACTCAAAGCAGGAGCTGCGGAATAAGCGGAGACTGGCGGAGGACGAGGTGACGATGCGCGTCGGGAATGGTTCCAAAGTTGATGTGATCGCCGTCGGCACGCTACCTCTACATTTACCTACGGGATTAGTTTTGAACCTCAATAATTGTTATTTAGTGCCAAGTTTGAGCATGAACATTGTATCAGGATCTCGTTTAATTCGAGATGGCTACTCATTTAAATCCGAGAATAATGGTTGTTCTATTTATATGAGAGATATGTTTTATGGTCATGCTCCGATGGTAAATGGTTTATTCTTAATGAATCTCGAGCGTAATGCTACACATATTCATAGTGTGAGTACCAAAATATGTAAGGTTGATAATGATAGTCCCACGTACTTGTGGCACTGCCGCCTTGGTCACATAGGTGTCAAACGCATGAAGAAGCTCCATGCTGATGGACTTTTAGAGTCTCTTGATTACGAATCATTTGACACGTGCGAACCATGCCTCATGGGTAAAATGACCAAGAATCCATTCTCAGGAACAATGGAGTGAGCAACCGACTTATTGGAAATCATACATACTGATGTGTGCGGTCCAATGAGTGTTGAGGCTCGCGGTGGCTGTCGTTATGTTCTCACCCTCACTGATGACTTGAGTAGATATGGGTATGTCTACTTAATGAAACACAAGTCTGAGACCTTCGAAAAGTTCAAAGAATTTCAGAGTGAGGTTGAGAATCAACGTGACAGGAAAATCAAGTTCCTGCGATCAGATCATGGAGGAGAATACTTGAGTCATGAGTTTGGCACACACTTAAGAAAATGTGGAATAGTTTCACAGCTCACGCCGCCTGGAACACCTCAGCGTAATGGTGTGTCCGAACGTCGTAATCGCACTCTATTAGATATGGTGCGATCTATGATGTCTCTTGCCGATTTACCGCTATCTTTTTGGGGCTATGCTTTAGAGACTGCCGCATTCACTTTAAATAGGGCTCCGTCGAAATCCGTTGAGACGACACTGTTTGAATTATGGTTTGGGAAGAAACCTAAGCTGTCGTTTCTAAAAGTTTGGGGATGCGATGCTTATGTCAAGAAACTTCAACCTGAAAAGCTCGAACCCAAGTCGGAAAAATGTGTCTTCATAGGATACCCTAAAGAAACTATTGGGTATACCTTCTACCTCAGATCCGAAGGCAAGATCTTTGTTGCCAAGAATGGGTCCTTTCTGGAGAAAGAGTTTCTCTCGAAAGAAGTAAGTGGGAGGAAAGTAGAACTTGATGAAGAATTACCTCTTGAACCGGAAAATGGCGCAACTCAAGAAAATGTTCCTGAGGTGCCTGCACCGACTAGAGAGGAAGTTAATGATGATGATCAAGATGCTTCTGATCAAGCTCCTACTAAAATTTGAAGGTCCACAAGGACACGTTCCGCACCAGAGTGGTACGGCAACCCTGTCTTGGAAATCATGTTGTTAGACAACGGCGAACCTTCGAACTATGAAGAAGCGATGGCGGGCCCGGATTCCGACAAATGGCTAGAAGCCATGAAATCCGAGATAGGATCCATGTATGAAAACGAAGTATGGACTTTGACTGACTTGCCCGTTGAGCGGCGAGCCATAGAAAATAAATGGATCTTTAAGAAGAAGACAGACACGGATGGTAATGTGACCATCTATAAAGCTCGGCTTGTCGCTAAGGGTTATCGACAAGTTCAAGGGGTTGACTACGATGAGACTTTCTCACCGGTAGCGAAGCTAAAGTCCGTCCGAATCATGTTAGCAATTGCCGCATTCTATGATTATGAAATATGGCAAATGGACGTCAAAACGGCATTCCTTAATGGTTTCCTTAAGGAAGAATTGTATATGATGCAACCGGAAGGTTTTGTCGATCCTAAGAATGCTGACAAGGTGTGCAAGCTCCAACACTCGATTTATGGGCTGGTGCAAGCATCTCGGAGTTGGAACATTCGCTTTGATGAGATGATCAAAGTGTTTGGGTTTACGCAGACTTATGGAGAAGCCTGTGTTTACAAGAAAGTGAGTGGGAGCTCTGTAGCATTTCTCATATTATATGTAGATGACATACTTTTGATGGGAAATGATATAGAACTCTTGGACAGCATTAAGGCCTACTTGAATAAAAGTTTTTCAATGAAGGACCTTGGAGAAGCTGCTTATATATTAGGCATCAAGATCTACAGAGATAGATCAAGACGCCTCATAGGTCTTTCACAAAGCACATACCTTGATAAGATATTGAAGAAGTTCAATATGGATCAGTCTAAGAAGGGGTTCTTGCCTGTGTTGCAAGGTGTGAAATTGAGCTCAGCTCAATGTCCGACCACGGTAGAAGATATAGAAGAGATGAGTGTCATCCCCTATGCCTCAGCCATAGGTTCTATTATGTATGCCATGCTGTGTACCAGACCTGATGTAAATCTTGCCATAAGTTTGGTAGGTAGGTACCAAAGTAATCCCGGCAAGGAACACTGGACAGCGGTCAAGAATATCCTGAAGTACCTGAAAAGGACTAAGGAAATGTTTCTCGTTTATGGAGGTGACGAAGAGCTCGTCGTAAAGGGTTACGTCGACGCTAGCTTCGACACAGATCTGGATGACTCTAAGTCACAAACCGGATACGTGTATATTTTGAATGGTGGGGCAGTAAGCTGGTGCAGTTGCAAGCAGAGCGTCGTGGCGGGATCTACATGTGAAGCGGAGTACATGGCAGCCTCGGAGGCAGCACATGAAGCAATTTGGGTGAAGGAGTTCATCACCGACCTAGGAGTCATACCCAATGCGTCGGGGCCAACCAAACTCTTCTGTGACAACACTGAGCTATTGCTCTTGCCAAGGAGCCCAGGTTTCACAAGAAGACAAGGCACATCAAGCGTCGCTTCAACTCCATTCGTGAAAATGTTCAAGATGGAGACATAGATATTTGTAAAGTACATACAGACCTGAATGTAGCAGATCCGTTGACTAAACCTCTCCCTAGAGCAAAACATGATCAACACCAGAATTCCATGGGTGTTCGATTCATCACAATGTAACTAGATTATTGACTCTAGTGCAAGTGGGAGACTGTTGGAAATATGCCCTAGAGGCAATAATAAAAGCATTATTATTATATTTCCTTGTTCATGATAATTGTCTTTATTCATGCTATAATTGTATTATCCGGAAATCGTAATACATGTGTGATTAATAGACACCAACATGTCCCTAGTAAGCCTCTAGTTGACTAGCTCGTTGATCAACAGATAGTCATGGTTTCCTAACTATGGACATTGGATGTCATTGATAACGAGATCACATCATTAGGAGAATGATGTGATGGAGAAGACCCAATCCTAAACATAGCATAAGATCGTATAGTTCGTTTGCTAGAGTTTTCCAATGTCAAGTATCCTTTCCTTAGACCATGAGATCATGTAACTCCCGGATACCGTAGGAGTGCTTTGGGTGTAACAAACGTCACAACGTAACTGGGTGACTACAAAGGTATACTACGGGTATCTCCAAAAGTGTCTGTTGGGTTGACACGGATCAAGACTGGGATTTGTCACTCCGTATGATGGAGAGGTATCACTGGGCCCACTCGGTAATGCATCATCATAATGAGCTCAAAGTGACCAAGTGTCTGGTCACGGGATCATGCATTACGGTACGAGTAAAGTGACTTGCCGGTAACGAGATTGAACGAGGTATTGGGATACCGACGATCAGATCTCGGGCAAGTAACATACCGATTGACAAAGGGAATTGTATACGGGGTTGCTTGAATCCTCGACATCGTGGTTCATCTGATGAGATCATCGAGGAGTATGTGGGAGCCAACATGGGTATCCAGATCCTGCTGTTGGTTATTGACCGGAGAGCGATCTCGGACATGTCTACATATCTCCCGAACCCGTAGGGTCTACACACTTAAGGTTCGGTGACGCTAGGGTTGTAGGGATATGTATATGCAGTAACCCGAATGTTGTTCAGAGTCCCGGATGAGATCCCGGACGTCATGAGGAGTTCCGGAATGGTCCGGAGGTAAAGAATTATATATAGGAAGTACTATTTCGGGCATCGGGACAAGTTTCGGGGTCACCGGTATTGTACCGGGACCACTGAAAGGGTCCTGGGGGTCCACCGGGTGGGGCCACCTATCCCGGAGGGCCCCATGGGCTGAAGTGGGAAGGGATCCAGCCCAAAGTGGGCTGGGGCGCCACTTCCCCCTAGGGCCCATGCGCCTAGGGTGGGGGAAACCCTAAAGGAAGAGTCCTAGGAGGGGAAGGCACCTCCTAGGTGCCTTGGGGAGGAGGGATTCCTCCCCTTGGCCGCACCCCCCTAGGAGATTAGATCTCCTAGGGCCGGCGCCCCCCCCTTGGCCCTCCTATATATAGTGGGGAGATGGAGGACTTCTAACTCCTTGCCTTTGGTGCCTCCCTCTCCCTCTCCAACACCTCCTCCTCCTCCATAGTGATTGGTGAAGCCCTGCCGGAGTACTGCAGCTCCACCACCACCACGCCGTCGTGCTGCTGCTGGAGCCATCTTCCTCAACCTCTCCTTTCCCCTTGCTGGATCAAGAAGAAGGAGACGTTACGCTGACCGTACGTGTGTTGAACGCGGAGGTGCCGCCCGTTCAGCGCTAGGATCTCCGGTGATTTGGATCACGTCGAGTACGACTCCCTCATCCCCGTTCTTTGAACGCTTCCGCTTGCGATCTACAAGGTACGTAGATGCATCCAATCACTCGTTGCTAGATGAACTCATAGATGGATCTTGGTGAAACCATAGGAAAATTTTTGTTTTCTGCAACGTTCCCCAACAAAGAGATGGTGATACAAGTGGTATATGGATAGTAGATAATGGTTTTTGTAATCTGAAAATATAAAAACAGCAAGGTAACTAATGATAAAAGTGAGCGTAAACGGTATTGCAATGCTAGGAAACAAGGCCTAGGGTTCATACTTTCACTAGTGCAAGTTCTCTCAACAATAATAACATAATTGGATCACATAACTATCCCTCAACATGCAACAAAGAGTCACTCCAAAGTCACTAATAGCGGAGAACAAACGAAGATATTATTGTAGGGTACGAAACCACCTCAAAGTTATTCTTTCCAATCAATCCGTTGGGCTATTCCTATAAGTGTCACAAACAGCCCTAGAGTTCGTACTAGAATAACACCTTAAGACACAAATCAACCAAAACCCTAATGTCACCTAGATACTCCAATGTCACCTCAAGTATCCATGGGTATGATTATACGATATGGATCACACAATCTCAGATTTATCTATTCAACCAACACATAGAACCTCAAAGAGTGCCCCAAAGTTCCTACGAGAGAATCACGACGAAAACGTGTGCCAACCCCTATGCATAGGTTCATGGGCGGAACCCGCAAGTTGATCACCAAAACATACATCAAGTGAATCACGTGGTATCCCATTGTCACCTCAGATAGGCACGGCAAGACATACATCAAGTGTTCTCAAATCTTTAAAGGCTCCATCAATAAGATAACTTCAAAGGGAAAACTCAATCCATTACAAGAGAGTAGAGGGGGAGAAAACATCATAGGATCCAACTATAATAGCAAAGCTCGTGATACATCAAGATCGTATCACCTCAAGAACACGAGAGAGAGAGAGAGAGAGAGATCAAACACATAGCTACTGGTACATACCCTCAGCCCCGAGGGAGAACTACTCCCTCCTCGTCATGGAGAGCACCAGGATGATGAAGATGGCCACCGGAGAGGGATTTCCCCCTCCGGCAGGGTGCCGGAACAGGTCTAGATTGGCTTTCGGTGGCTACGGAGGCTTCTAGCGGCGGAACTCCCGATCTATTGTGTTCCCCGATGTTTTAGGGTATATGGAGATATATAGGCGGAAGAAGTACGTCAGGGGGGGCACGAGGGGCCCACGAGAGTGGAGGGCGCGCCCAGGGGGGTGGGCGCGCCCCCTGCCTCGTGGCTTCCTCGTAGATCCCCTGACGTGCACTCCAAGTCTTCTGGGCTTCTTCTAATCCAAAAATAAGTTCCTGAAGTTTTAGGTCAATTGGACTCTGCTTGGTTTTCCTTTTCTGCGATATTCTAAAACAAGGTAAAAACAGAAACTGCTGCTGGGCTCTGGATTAATAGGTTAGTCTCAAAAATCATATAAAGTAGCATATAAATGCATATAAAACTTCCAAGGTTGATAATATAATAGCATGGAACAATCAAAAATTATAGATACGTTGGAGACGTATCAACATCCCCAAGCTTAATTCCTGCTCGTCCTCGAGTAGGTAAATGATAAAAACAGAATTTTTGATGTGGAATGCTACCTAACATATTTATCCATGTAATTCTCTTTATTGTGGCAAGAATATTCAGATCCATAAGATTCAAGACAAAAGTTTAATATTGACATAAAAATAATAATACTTCAAGCATACTAACCAAGCAATTATGTCTCTTCAAAATAACATGGCCAAAGAAAGTTATCCCTACAAAATCGTATAGTCTGGCTATGCTCCATCTTCACCACACAACGTATTCAAATCATGCGCAAACCCGATGACAAGCCAAGCAATTATTTCATACTTTTGGTGTTCTCAAACTTTTTCAATCTTCACGCAATACATGAGCGTGAGCCATGAACATAGCACTATAGGTGGAATAGAATGGTGGTTGTGGAGAATACAAAAAGGAGAAGATAGTCTCACATCAACTAGGCGTATCAACGGGCTATGGAGATGCCCATCAATAGATATCAATGTGAGTGAGTAGGGATTGCCATGCAACGGATGCACTAGAGCTATAAGTGTATGAAAGCTCAACAAAAGAAACTAGTGGGTGTGCATCCAACTTGCTTGCTCACGAAGACCTAGGGCATTTTGAGGAAGCCCATCATTGGAATACACAAGCCAAGTTCTATAATGAAAGATTCCCACTAGTATATGAAAGTGACAACATAGGAGACTCTCTATCATGAAGATCATGGTGCTACTTTGAAGCACAAGTGTGGTAAAAGGATAGTAGCATTGCCCCTTCTCTCTTTTTCTCTCATTTTTTTATTTTTTATTTTTTTATTTGGGCCTTCTCTTTTTTATGGCCTCTTTTATCTTTTTTTATTTGGGCTTCTTTGGCCTATTTTATTTATTTATTTATGTCCGGAGTCTCATCCCGACTTGTGGGGGAATCATAGTCTCCACCATCCTTTCCTCACTGGGACAATGCTCTAATAATGATGATCATCACACTTTTATTTACTTACAACTCAAGAATTACAACTCGATACTTAGAACAAGATATGACTCTATATGAATGCCTCTGACGGTGTACTGGGATGTGCAATGATGCATGAGTGACATGTATGAAAGAATTATGAATGGTGGCCTTGCCACAAATACAATGTCAACTACGTGATCATGCATAGCAATATGACAATGATGAAGCGTGTCATAATAAACGGAACGGTGGAAAGTTGCATGGCAATATATCCCGGAATGCCTATGGAAATGCCATAATAGGTAGGTATGGTGGCTGTTTTGAGGAAGATATATGGTGGGTTTGTGGTACCGGCGAAAGTTGCGCGGTACTAGATAGGCTAGCAATGGTGGAAGGGTGAGAGTGCGTATAATCCATGGACTCAACATTAGTCATAAAGAACTCACATACTTATTGCAAAAATCTATTAGTTATCGAAACAAAGTATTACGCGCATTCTCCTAGGGGGATAGATTGGTAGGAAAATACTATCGCTCGTCCCCGACCGTCACTCATCAGGAAGACAATCAATAAATAAATCATGCTCTGACTTCATCACATAACGGTTCACCATACGTGCATGCTACGGGAATCACAAACTTCAACACAAATATTCCTCAAATTCACAACCACTCAACTAGCATGACTCTAATATCACCATCTTCATATCTCAAAACAATCATCAAGTATTAAACTTCTCATAGTATTCAATGCACTTTATATGAAAGTTTTAATTATATCCCTCTTGGATGCCCATCATATTAGGACTAGTTTCATAACCAAAGAAAACTACCATTCTGTTCTAAAGACTCTCAAAATGATATAAGTGAAGCATGAGAGTTCATCTATTTCTATAAAATAAAACCACCACCGTGCTCTAAAAGGATATAAGTGAAGCACTAGAGCAATGACAAACTACTCCTAAAGATATAAGTGAAGCTCAATGAGTAGTCGAATAATTATGCAACTATGTGAAGACTCTCTAACATTTAAGAATTTCAGATCTTGGTATTTTATTCAAAAAGAAAGTAAAACTAAATAAAATAAATGACGCTCCAAGCAAAACACATATCATGTGGTGAATAAAAATATAGCTCCAAGTAAAGTTACCGATGAACGAAGACGAAAGAGGGGATGCCTTCCGGGGCATCCCCAAGCTTAGGCTCTTGGTTGTCCTGGAATATTACCTTGGGGTGCCTTGGGCATCCCCAAGCTTAGGCTCTTGCCACTCCTTATTCCATAGTCTATCGAATCTTTACCCAAAACTTGAAAACTTCACAACACAAAACTTAACAGAAAACTCGTAAGCTCCGTTAGCGAAAGAACACAAAACACCACATCAAGGTACTGTAATGAACTCATTCTTTATTTATATTGGTGTTATATCTACTGTATTCCAACTTCTCTATGGTTCATACCCTCCGATACTACTCATAGATTCATCAAAATAAGGAAACAACACATAGAAAACAGAATCTGTCAAAAACAGAACAGTCTGTAGTAATCTGGATCAAACTTATACTTCTGGAACTCATAAAATTCTGAAATAAATTTCCAGACGTGAGGAATTTATCTATTAATCATCTTAAAAAATAATTAACTAAATATCACTCTCCAATAAAAAATGACAGCAATTCTCATGAGCGCTAAAGTTTCTGTTTTTACAGCATGATCGCAAAGACTTTCCCCAAGTCTTCCCAACGGTTCTACTTGGCACAAACACTAATTAGAACATAAAAACACATCTAAACAGAGTCTAGATGAATTATTAATTACTAAACAGGAACAAAAAGCAAGGAACTAAAATAAAATTGGGTTGCCTCCCAATAAGCGCTATCGTTTAACGCCCCTAGCTAGGCATGATGATTTCAATGATGCTCACATAAAAGATAAGAATTGAAACTTAAAGAGAGCATCAAGAAGAATATGAATAGCACATTTACGTATAACCCACTTCCTATGCATAGGGATTTTGTGAGCAAACAACTTATGGGAACAATAATCAACTAGCATATGAGGGCAAAACAAGCATAACTCTAAAACTTTAAGCACATAGAGAGGAAACTTGATATTATTGCAATTCCTACAAGCATATATTCCTCCCTCATAATAATTTCCAGTAGCATCATGAATGAATTCAACAATATAACCAGCACCTAAAGCATTCTTTTCATGATCTACAAGCATAGAAATTTTATTACTCTCCACACAAACAAAATTCTTCTCATGAATAATAGTGGGGGCAAACTCAACAAAATAATTATCATGTGAGGCATAATCCAATTGAAAACTAAAATCATGATGACAAGTTTCATGGTTATCATTATTCTTTATAGCATAAAAGTCATCACAATAATCATCATAGATAGCAACTTTGTTCTCATAATCAATTGGAACCTCTTCCAGAATAGTGGAACCATTACTAAATAAAGTCATGACCTCTCCAAATCCACTTTCATCAATATAATCATCATAAATAGGAGGCATGCTTTCATCATAATAAATTTGCTCATCAAAACTTGGGGGACAAAAAATATCATCTTCATCAAACATAGCTTCCCCAAGCTTGTGGCTTTGCATATCATTAGCATCATGGATATTCAAAGAATTCATACTAACAACATTGCAATCATGCTCATCATTCAAATATTTAGTGCCAAACATTTTATAGCATTCTTCTTCTAACACTTTGGCACAATTTTCCTTCCCATCATACTCACGAAAGATATTAAAAATACGAAGCGTATGAGGTAAACTCAATTCCTTTTTTTATAGTTTTCTTTTATAAACTAAACTAGTGATAAAACAAGAAACTAAAAGACTTGATTGCAAGATCTAAAGATATACCTTCAAGCACTCACCTCCCCGGCAACAGCACCAGAAAAGAGCTTGATGTCTACTACACAACCTTCTTCTTGTAGACGTTGTTGGGCCTCCAAGTGCAGAGGTTTGTAGGACAGTAGCAAATTTCCCTCAAGTGGATGACCTAAGGTTTATCAATCCGTAGGAGGCGTAGGATGAAGATGGTCTCTCTCAAGCAACCCTGCAACCAAATAACAAAGAGTCTCTTGTGTCCCCAACACACCCAATACAATGGTAAATTGTATTGGTGCACTAGTTCGGCGAAGAGATGGTGATACAAGTGGTATATGGATAGTAGATAATGGTTTTTGTAATCTGAAAATATAAAAACAGCAAGGTAACTAATGATAAAAGTGAGCGTAAACGGTATTGCAATGCTTGGAAACAAGGCCTAGGGTTCATACTTTCATTACTGCAAGTTCTCTCAACAATAATAACATAATTGGATCGCATAACTATCCCTCAACTTGCAACAAAGAGTCACTACAAAGTCACTAATAGCGGAGAACAACGAAGAGATTATGGTAGGGTACGAAACCACCTCAAAGTTATTCTTTCCAATCAATCCGTTGGGCTATTCCTATAAGTGTCACAAACAACCCTAGAGTTCGTACTGGAATAACACCTTAAGACACAAATCAACCAAAACCCTAATGTCACCTAGATACTCCAATGTCACCTCGAGTATCCGTGGGTATGATTATACGATATGCATCACACAATCTCATATTCATCTATTCAACCAACACATAGAACCTCAAAGAGTGCCCCAAAGTTCCTACCGGAGAATCACGACGAAAACGTGTGCCAACCCCTATGCATAGGTTCATGGGCGGAACCCGCAAGTTGATCACCAAAACATACATCAAGTGAATTATGTGGTATCCCATTGTCACCTCAGATAGGCACGGCAAGACATACATCAAGTGTTCTCAAATCTTTAAAGACTCCATCGATAAGATAACTTCAAAGGGAAAACTCAATCCATTACAAGAGAGTAGAGGGGGAGAAAACATCATAGGATCCAACTATAATAGCAAAGCTCGTGATACATCAAGATCGTATCACCTCAAGAACACGAGAGAGAGAGAGAGAGATCAAACACATAGCTACTGGTACATACCCTCAGCCCCGAGGGAGAACTAGTCCCTCCTCGTCATGGAGAGCACCGGGATGATGAAGATGGCCACTGGAGAGGGATTGCCCCTCCGGTAGGGTGCCGGAACGGGTCTAGATTGGCTTTCAGTGGCTACGGAGGTTTCTGGCGGCGGAACTCTAGATCTATTGTGCTCCCCGATGTTTTTAGGGTATATGGAGATATATAGGCGGAAGAAGTACGCCAGGGGGGGCACGAGGGGCCCACGAGGGTGGAGGGCGCGCCCAGGGGGGGTGGGCGCGCCCCCCTGCCTTGTGGCTTCCTCGTAGATCCCCTGACGTGCACTCCAAGTCTTCTGGGCTTCTTCTGATCCAAAAGTAAGTTCCGTGAAGTTTCAGGTCAATTGCACTCCGTTTGGTTTTCCTTTTCTGCGATATTCTAAAACTAGGTAAAAAAAGAAACTGGCACTGGGCTCCGGGTAAATAGGTTAGTCCCCAAAATCATATAAAACAGCATATAAATGCATATAAAACATCCAAGGTTGATAATATAATAGCATGGAACAATCAAAAATTATAGATACGTTGGAGACGTATCAAACCCCCAATCTAGGTTTATTTCTGGGGGTTTCTATATTTATAGGAATTTTTGGCGTCGAGAACAAGTCAGGGGGGTCCACGAGTCAACCACAAGGTCGGAGGGCGTGCCCTAGGGGGTTGGGCACGCCCTCCACCCTTGTGGAGGCCTCGTGGCTCTTCCGGCTTTACTCTTTTGCTTCGGGGGCTTCTTCTGGTCCATAAAAAATCACTGTAAATTTTCAGGTCATTTGGACTCCGTTTGATATTCCTTTTCTGTAAACTGGCACTTGGCTCTAGGTTAATAGGTTAGTCCAAAAAATCATATAAAATAGTATATAAATGCATATAAAACATCCAAGATTGATAATATAATAGCATGGAACAATCAAAAATTATAGATACGTTGGAGACGTATGATTCATACTTTCACTAGTGCAACCTCCCAACTTTGCTAACATAATTGAATGATATAACAATCCCTAAACGTGCGACAAAGAATCACTCCAAAGTTCTAATCAATAGCAGAGAACATATGATGAAATTGTTGAAGGTAGTAAACCACCTCAAAATTATCCTTTCCGATCAATCTATTGAGTCATCCATATAAGTGACACAAACAACCCTATAGTTCGTACTAAAATAACACCATATGGTACGCATCAATCAGCTCTAATGTCACCTAAATACTCCAATGTCACCACAAGTGCCGTGAGTCAATTATTCGATATGCATAAAAAAATTCAGATTCATAATATTCAATCCAGCACAAAGGACTTCAAAGAGTACCCCAAAGTTTCTATCGGAGAAAGCCGGATGAAAATGTGTATCAACCTATGTGCCTAGATTACCAATGTCACCACCGGAATCCACAGGTTGATTACCAAAACATATATCAAGCGACTCAATAGAATACCCCATTGTCACCACGGGTATCCAGATGCAAGACATACATCAAGTGTTCTTAAATCCAAAAGATTCAGTCAGATAATAATGAAAACTCAAAGGGAAAGACTCAATTCATCACAACAAGATAGAGAGGGAAGAACACCATATGATTCATCTATATTAACAAAGCCCATGGTACATCAAGATCATGTCGGACCAAGAAGACAAGAGAGAGAGAGAGAGAGAGAGAGAGAGAGATCAAACACATCGCTACTGGTACATATCCATAGCCCCGAGGGTGAACTACTCCCTCCTCGTCATGGAGACCATCGGGATGAGGAAGATGGCCTCTAGTGATGATTTCCCTCTCTGGCAAGGTGTCGGAAAAGGCCTCCATTTGAGATCTCTTCGGAACAAAGGCTTGTGACGGTGGCATGGAAGTTCTAGGTTTCTTTCTGGGGGTTTCCCAATTTATAAGAATTTCCAGCGTTGGTTTCCCACCAATCGGAGTTACGTGGGACCCACGAGCTTAGAGGACATGCCCTAACCCCAGGGCACATGGGGTGAGCTCGTGACTCCCTCGTGGATCTTCTAATCCTTGCTCGAAGCTTCGGGGGTCTCTTATGTTCCATAAAAAATCATTGTAAATTTCCGTGGCATTTGGACTTCGTTTGGTATGGATTTTCTGCGAAAAAAGCCAAAAAACATGAACTAGCACTGGGCACTAGGTCAATAGGTTAGTCTATCGAAATCATATAAAAGTGCACCAAAACCATGTAGAGTTTAGGTAAATGTGGCATGAATTCTCCATAAATTATAGATATATTGGAGATGTATCATACCGCCAACACCGTCCAAAATGGAACCATTTGTATTGAGTTTGACACGTCCAATCGCTGGGGAAGTCCATGGGACTAAAACAGTGGGGGCAATATTTCATGTGTGTGATGTAAGAGGGTAGCAAAACTGAACCAGAGCCCTTCATTTTATAAGGTCATCATCTGAATGAATTGCTATGGATTGCAAAGATGATTGATAGTTTGACAAAAACTTGACTGAGACATCCACTAGGGGCGGGTTTGGAGTGAACGATTCTTACGTGCCAGATTCTCAAAAATAACATCAACAGTCGCACCCTTGTATCCTCATCAATTTCCCAGATAAATTGGATGAACCAATTTGACCCAGTTGGTTTGATGCTCGATGCTTCAGGTAGAGCCTATACAACAACCATGGCACACCATAAATTTCTTGCATTTGTGCACGTACAGAACGTATAGAAGGAGTCTTCATAATCGGAACCACAGATTGGGCACAAGAGAATTGACTCCAGCCTCCGTCTCTTTTTGTTACACCAAGTTGCAAGGGAGTTGTTTGCTAGGCGCCATGCAAAACTCAACACCTTTGGGGGCATTGGGCAAGTCCACAGGGCCGTCCATTCGAAAGGTGGCTGGACGTAGATTGTTCTGGAAATCGGTAACTGGTAGCTGCTTGGTTGACTTGGGAGTAGTGATTATCGGTGAATTGGCCTATTAACTAGATTAATCGGTCGAACACGAATATGTAGATAAAATAGAACCTACCAATATATATCTGATTTTTATGTATTATACCGTAGTCTCATGCTCTCACCTATGTAATAATATACCAAAATATGCTACTGTTTGGTCGAACACTGGCTATTGAGGAGAGAGAGTTGGATGGGAGGGGTTACGAGCCAACATTTTGGGCTTTGTTTGCCCAGAAGTTAATGGGCTGGCAGCGACTAATCTACCTAACAACCGATTAATTGGGTGTAGTACTGAGTCTATCATAGTACTCTCATAGTGTTATTGTGTTTCAGTTTGACCTCATGTTTAAATTTGAACATTTGGTATTTTGAAATGCCGTAATATGCAATGACCATGTGCCCTATTTTACATCATCAGCTATGGCAGAAAATATCTGATACCCTATTTCAAAACATTTCCTACGCAAAACAAATCAGGCGCCCTAGTATACATCATCTGTTGGAGATGCTTTAATACCAGGATCATCAATATTCTTATACTACCTTGATCCCCCACGTGCAAGTAGCGAACCCAAGACTGTTAGCACTGATAAGAAAAAAACATCTATATGCTCAGAGGCCAAAGTTTTGGGTGGTGGCAATTGTTGAGAGGGCGATGGCGTCATGTCCTTTTTTAAGGTGGACCAGGCGGTCGGTAGCCTCAACCGACTCCCAGGATGACAACTAGGTAGCTTGGCAGCCTCCCTCCTGTTTTGGTGATGTTTAATTAGTGAAGTTTAATTATGTGTACTTCAAACTATTTAGGGTGTATTTTGGATTTGACTCATATTAACTATGCAATGTAATTAAGTTAAGTGTTGAGTTAAATTTTGTGGTATGTCATTTGAACTATGAGTTGTTGTTTAATTGTTGTTTAATACCATGTTGTGTTCAATTTTGTGCTATGCAATTTGAAAAGGATAGATGTGTTGGGTCCCACATGGCAGTGGCCAATGTGATCGAGCTAGGTCTAGGTCCCATGCATTAGTGAGGGGGCTCATAGGGGCAAATCGGTCAATACAACGTCTCATTAACGGTCAAACGACTTTCATAGGATGAAATCGTGACAAAAGAGCAAAAGCATAAGTGCACGCACAAAAACTAAGGGCAAAAGAGTAGGGTGAGCACGAACTAATGACAAGAATATCATTCTCAACACCAAAAAACAAAATGTAAGAATGTAACATTTTTTTCTTGTTAGACGGCTCTCATATTGCTCATGTTCTAAAATAGGCTTTTTAATTGTATTGCAGTGTTGCTTGTTTGATGGAAGCTTAGGGTGTTATCTCATGGATTTATATCTTGTTTTCTCAAATTAAAAGAAAAGTTGCCAATTGTAGCAAACCCCTTCTATGAGGCTCAACAACTACTACTAATCTATTGGCTATTGGGCGAACCAACCTGTGGCCTAGCCCACCAGGGTTCAAGTCCTGCTGCGTGCATTTATCCTGGAATTATTTCATGATTTCCGGCAATGCGTGTTCAGAGGAAGGAGACGTTCCCATCAACTACGAGGCGTCTACGGTGGCACTAGTAGAAAAAAGGGCTTTTGTGCGGGACTGGCCAGCCCATTAGTCCCGGTTCTTCCATGACCCGACACCAATGGATGCATTCGTCCCGGTTCGTGAGCCCAGGGGGGCGGCTAGGGCCTCTTGGGCATTGGTCCCGGTTCGTATGGACCCATTTGTCCCGGTTCCAGGCACGAACCGGGACCAATGGGCCTCGCTCCTGGCCCACAAACATTGGTCTCGGTTTTTGGCTCGAACCGGGACAGAAGGCTGGGCTTTAGTCCCGGTTCCAGCCATGAACGGGGACAAATGAGTTGCCTATATATACCCCGTCGCTGCAACAGAGCACTCCATAGTGCTCAGTTTTTTCTGGCCAGCGAGGAGAGGGCATTTGGGTGCTCTAGCTCACCTCCTATGCACACGAGGTGTTCGATGAAATGCCCAAGCCACGCTAGTTAAGCTTTCTCCTCTCGAAGCTCGACCTCCAAGCTCCATTTTCCCCGAGATTTGTCCAGGTTTAGCGGTCAGTCACGTCCCGTCCCCGTCTTCACCGCCGTCGATCGCCCGCGCCGATCTCGTCGCCTGCACCACTATGGTGAGCCTCTTATCTTCTTTTGAAATAAAAATATTCTTACTTTAGATAGATACTTGTCTAATTTTCTTACTTTTATTATTGCTTGTGCTTATATAGTGTGATGGTTTTGGTATCTGCCCCCATCGGCCCTCGTCCTGACTATGATTCGGATGTGGTATATATATTATCTTTTATAACTATTTGGTTCATTTATTGTTTAGACGTAGGGTTGTTGCCTCCTCCGAGAGGGGCCCGAACTCGTAAAACCCTTGTGTTACACATGCACGGTAGCTAGGATCAGCCCTTGTCCATACCCTACTTCTTACTATCAGAATCATAACCATGATATCGGACACCGCACCACCACCTCCATTGAGCCGAGGATGCCGTGCCACACTGCTAGGCTGAGGAGCAGGACGCGCAAGGCTAGAACGCGATCAAGAAGGAGGATGAGACTGGCCTCTCGCTGATCAAGGAGGAGGACGAGGCAAGCCGCTCTGTGATCATGCTTGAGTCCGATGACAAAGAAGAAGAGTTCAAGGTGGATAGAAAGATTGAGTCTTCATGGAGCTTTGGAACCATGTCGACGACGGGGATCATGGTGATGAGTAGTGCGTGCGTAGTACCGAGTTTATCCTAGTACTTTCATAGTGTTATTATGTTTAAGTTTGCACTCGTGTTTAAGTAAGAACATTTGGTATTTCGAAATGTCCTAATATGCAATGACCATGTGCCCTATTTTACATCACCTGTTATGACAGAAAATGTCTGCTGGCCTATTTTTAAATCATCTGATACACATAAAAAATCCAGTGCCCTAAAACTTTCTTTGGATGCCCTATTATACATCATCTGTTGGAGATGCTCTAATATCGAGGTCATCAATATTCTTATACTACCTTGAGCCCCCACGTGCAAGTGGCATAACGGATACTGTCGGGACTGATAATAAGAAAAACATCTCTATGCTCAAAGGCCAAAGTTTTGGGTGGTAGAAACTTTTGGGACGGCAATAGTGTCATCTCCTTTTATAAGGTGGACTAGGTGGTAGGAGGCCTCATCCGGCTCCTTGGATGATGACTAGGTGGCTTTGGAGCCTCCACTACTAGAAAAAGGGCTATAGATGGGATTGACACTAATGGCGCACCAGACAAGCGGTGCGCCATTAGTATATACTAATGGCGCACCACCTTCTGATACGCCATTAGAGTTGAAACTACTAATGGCGCACCTGGCCCAGGGTGCGCCATCAGTATCAAAAATTATTTTTTTTAACTAGTGCGCCTATCCAAACATACTAATGGCGCATCCAGACACAGTGCGCCATTACTAGTTGTAACTAGTAATGGCGCACCTGCCGGAAAGTGCGCCACTAATGTTGTTTTTTTATTATATTTTTTATTCCCTTTTTTGCAAAACTACTAATGGCGCACTGTTCCACCGTGCGTCATTACTAGTTTAAACTAGTAATGGCGCACTGTGGGACAGTGCGCCATTAGTATTTTTTTTTGCAAAACTACTAATGGCGCACCACCAGAAGGTGCGCCATTAGTAACCTGGATTACTAATGGCGCATTTAGAGTTGGTGCGCCATTAGTAAGTGGGCAGCAACAAGATATTTTGGACATCCTCTCCTACCCACACTCACTTTCTCCCCACTTCATTCTCTCCACCTCCTCCTTGTCTCGGGTGCCTCCTCTTTTTCACCTCATTTCCACCATGGATTCATTCAATTTAAGTGGTTAAATTACCTTGTTTTGATAGGTAAGTAAGGGGGGAAGCTATATTTATGTTGTTCTCCCTACAACAATGTGCACATGCACTTTTTATGGCCTAGCTAGATCTATGTATGTTCGTGGTGTTGCATATGTTTGTGGTCTTGCATATGTGTTTGTGTTTGGAGGTGTACCGGTATTTGAAATGCGATAGTTGCCAATATTTTGCCGGAATGTTGATTCATTTCCGTTTTGGCGAGAATTTTGGCATTAAGCATTCTTTTTGGTCCTATTTTTAGGGAAAGTCATGCCAAAAATTTTCTTGGTTCTAAAATGTCGTTTTGCTCTACCTCGCAGGCGACCATGGTCCGCATGATGACCGAAGGCATCGTGAATAGGTTTTTGAGGTCCGCGAAGGCCGAGATGCTTCAAAAGAACTAGACGGAGATAAGATGTCCGTGTCGAAGATGCAAGCTGAAGAGCCTTATTGCGGACCCGGAATCCGGGCAGGTGCGGGACCACCTGCTCTTGCGTGGTTTCATGGATGGCTATCGGTGGCAAGGTGATGAAGATGACTACGAAGTCGTCCATGGGGGGCGGGCAAGAAATGAGGAAGGGAAGCAAGACAACCACCGCGGCTCGGGCGGGCGAGAAGACGAAGAATCCCCAGGAGATGATCACGACGGTGATGCTGTACACAGTCATCATGTAGAAGATGCAGGACATGATGATGAGGAAGATGCCGGAGCAGACGACGGGCATGATCATGAAGATGATGATGCCGGCGGAGCAGACGACGCTGGACCATCGATGGGCTGGGTGCAGGACCCTCATATTCAAGAGCTGCTTCTCAAGCAGACGGATAACGCAAGAGCTGCCGCCCGAGAGAAAGCCAAGATGGATCAACTTGAGTTAGACGCGGTTACTCCATTGTATGAAGGATGCAGGCCCGAGGATACCCGCCTGAAAGTAACGCTCATGGCTCTGGAGATGAAGGTAAAACACAAAATGACCGACGCATGCTTCGACGAGAACATGTCATTCTGGCACGAACGTCTTCCCAAGGGGAACAAGTGCCCGACCAGTTTGGAGGAGGCGAAGAAAATCGTGTGTCCTCTGGATTTACCGCATGTGAAATACCATGTGTGCATTAACAATTGCATCATTTATCGGGACGAGCACGCGGAGTCTACCATATGTCCGGTGTGCGGCGTCACTCGATACAAGAAGAGGAAGAAAGCTCCTCGAAAAGTGGTGTGGTACTTTCCGATCACTCCTCATCTGCAGCGGTATTTCGCGGACCCTAAGGTAGCAAAGCTCCTGCGTTGGCACGCGGATAGGGAGGAGAAGAAGCGATAAGATGACGCAAATTATCCGGAGATAGATAAAAAGACAAGATGCTGAGTCACCCTAAGGATGCGAGCCAGTGGCAAGCGTTGAACTTCGAAGACCCAGAATTTGGGAACGATCCAAGGAACATCGTGCTGGGCGCGAGCACCTATGGAGTCAATCCGTTTGGCAGCCAGAGAAGCACACATAGCACCTGGCCTGTGTTTGTGTGGATGTACAACCTTCCCCCTGGTTGTGCATGAAGAGGAAGTACATTCACATGAGTATGCTAATTGAAGGACCGAAACAACCACGGAACGACATCAATCTGTATCTGGGGCTGCTGAAAGAGGAGCTTGACACGCTGTGGAAAATGCCAGCCAATACGTGGGACGCCGCAGAGAAAGAATATTTCCCTATGAGAGCCGCGCTGCTCACGACGGTGCACGACTATCTCGGTTACGGATATGTCGCGGGGCAGGTGGTCCACGGATTTTCTGGATGCGTCAGGTGCATGGATGACACAATGTATCGCCAGCTAGATAGAGATCCCGGGTCTTTGAAAACCGTGTTCATGGGACATCGAAGGTGGCTTCGCGACAATGACCCGTGGAGAAAATGCAAGGATCTGTTCGATGGTGAAACCGAACCCCGAGGATGCCCGCGTACGAGGAGCGGCGAGGAAATAGACGAGCTGTTGAAAAATTGGAAAGACTGCCCACTGCCGGGAAAGAAGCAAAAGGCGCCAGAGCCGGGAAAGAAGCGAAAGGCGCCAGAGCCACTGCTGAAGGTATGGAAAACGAGGTCTGTTTTCTGGGACTTGTCGTACTGGAAGATCCACCGTGTGCCTCACAGCCTTGATGTCATGCATATCACGAAGAACGTGTGCGAGAGTCTGCTTGGTACCCTGCTCAACATGCCAGAGAGGACCAAAGATGGGCAGAAAGCAAGGGTAGATTTGAAATCAATGGGCATCAGGCAGGAGCTTCACGCTATATATGATGATCATGATGATGATGATGAGGCGAAGCAGGACACGGAAAATCGTCGCAAAGGCAAAAAGGCCAAGAAGACCGGAAGTGACTACCCTCCCGCGTGCTTCACTCTAAGTCAGGAGGAGATCGAGCAGTTTTTCACCTTCCTCGTAGGAGTAAAACTTCCTTACGGTTACGCGGGGAAGATAAGCAGATACCTAGACCCAGCGAAGCTGAAGTTCAGCGGGATGAAGTCTCACGACTGTCACGTGCTGATGACGCAGATACTTCTAGTTGCAATCCGTGGGATCATGGACGCGCACGTCCGTGAAACCCTATTTGGCCTATGCAACTTTTTCGATGTCATCTCTCGGAAGTCTGTTGGCGTGAGGCAACTCAGAAGGCTATAGGAAGAGATCATGGTGATACTATGCGAGCTTGAGATGTACTTCCCGCCCGCATTCTTCGACGTTATGGTGCATCTGCTGGTCCATATCGTGGACGATATCATCCAACTCAGGCCGACGTTCCTGCACAGCATGATGCCGTTCGAAAGGATGAATGGTGTCATCAAAGGATACGTTCGCAACATGTCACGTCCAGAGGGAAGCATAGCCAGGGGCTTTCTGACCGAAGAGTGCATCTCCTACTGCACGAATTATCTAGGCATCGAGAACCCCGTTGGTCTGCCCGTCAACAGGCACCTCGGCAGGCTCGCTGGATGCGGTCACCGTGAGGGTCGTCGCGAAATGCATGCCGACTTCGAGGGTCGACTCGCCGACTTTGAAAGAGAAAACCTAGTCGCGCTACAACACATAGACGTGGTCGATCCTTGGGTGGTACAGCACAAAATCTTTATTAAGAAGACGTACAATGACCGAGGCCAACAGAGGACGGACGGAGATATACTCAAAGAGCACAACTCATGTTTCACGCGTTGGTTCAAGCAGAAGCTTCTGTCGTACCCTTTACATGAGGATTCTTCCGCGGAAGAACAACTCATATTCGCCTTGTCACAGGGCGCCGAGCACAACCTGATGACCTACGAGGCGTACGATATCAACGGCTACACATTCTACACCGAGGCCAAGGACATGAAGAGCGATGGTTATCAGAACTCCAGGGTAACGATGGAATCCTACACCAGTAACGACAAGGACAGATACTACGGAAGGATCGAGGAGATCTGGGAGCTGAGCTACGCTGGAGAGAAGGTCCCGATGTTCCGTGTCAGATGGGCCAAGAGCATCCTAAAAGAAGACCGGTATTTCACCACCATGGTTATACCCGAAGCCAAATCCAAGACCGCGGGCGCAAACGTCCCCGCGAAAAATGAGCCATGGGTACTGGCTTCCCAAGTGGACCAATGCTTCTTCATTACCGACCCGTCAAAGCCCAGTCATGTTGTCGTGAGGAGAGGCAAAAGGAAGATCATCGGAATGGATGGAGTAGCCAATGAGAAAGACTTCGACAAGTACGGCGACCCGAGGATCGAACATGACGACGATGATGAAGTAGCAGCATACACCACAAGAAGAAGCAGGACCACCCTACCTAAAGGACGTCCGTTCCACAGAAGAACTCCATTTGCGAAAAAGAAGGGCAAGAAGATTGTAAACAGATAGCTAGCTAAGATCGATTGTATTTAAATCGTAGCCTTCATTTCTCGATTGTATTTCATGGGCACTTTTTGAACTATCATGAATATTTTTAAATTTCATGGACACTCGATCTCGATCCCCCTCCATCTCGATCGCTATCCCACCTCGCCAGATCCGGTCCCCCGCGCCGCCGAGCACCCCCCGGTCCACTGACCGCCGCCGCCGACCCCCCGCACCCTCGATTCCCCTACTCAACCGCAGCCGCCGACCCCCTGCACCCCTCCCCTACTCAACCACCGCCGCCGACCCCCCGCACCCCGCGCACCCTCCCCCGCTTCACTGGCATTACTGTTTGATGATATTTTTTAAAAAATTATTACTGTCTTGTAAAAAAAATATTACTGTTATGATTTAAACAAGTTTGAATATATTTAAACACAAATAAGTATCAAACAACATTTTAAATGCATAAAAAAAATTTGTGGAGCCTGGGAATCAAACCCAGGACCTCCTGGTGTGAGAACTGGCTGCTGACCAGTCGAGCTAGTAGAGGGGAGTTGGTGTGTATCAGGTCAGGTGGAAGATAACCTGTTGGCTCGAGCAGAAATCAAAAAAAATACTAATGGCGCACCACGGTGAGGTGCGCCATTAGTACGGATGTACTTATGGCGCACCGAGGGCTGGTGCGCCATTAGTATTGTGCCATTGCTATAAGAAAAAAAACTACTAATGGCGCACCACGGTGAGGTGCGCCATTAGTATGGATGTACTTATGGCGCACCGAGGGGTGGTGCGCCATTAGTATTGTGCCCGATCCCATCTTCCCTCTCCTCCTTCGCCCGATCCCCCCTTCCCTCTCCCCCTCGCCAGCTCCCTCTCCCTCCCTCCACCGCGCCGCCGCCGCTGCCCCGACCCACTGCGCCGTAGCCGCCCACGCGCCCCCGCCGCCTCCCTCTCTCCTTCCTCCCCCTCGTCGCCGGCGGCCCGGACGTCGCCCCGTCCACACCGCCCCGTCCACCTCGTCGGGCTCCTCCTCCCGCTCCGCGTCCTCGGGCTCCTCCCGCTCGCGCTCGCGCTCCCACTCCCTCTCGTCGTCCTCCTCATCGCCGCTCCCCTCCCGCCGCCAAGCGCAGGTGAGCAACCGCCGCCGCTTAGTAGTGCTCTTCTCTGTGCTGCAGTTTATTTTCAGTCATTTGTCTGAAATGTTTGGTCAAGTTGTTTGCATGCTGCCAGAGTCCTCTGCTAGCTAGTGCCGACTATGATGATGTAAATTGATATTGCCTATGTTTCTTTGCTCATAACCATTGGTTAGGAATAGTTGTTATGTCAGAGGGTCTGATAGGTTAGGCTTTGATGTTTTCCCACTTCCACCCTGGATGTCTTCAACTACAAGAGGAAAACTCCAGTGTCTCCGAGACAAAATAGTTGTCTTAAACTACAAGGGGAAAACTCCAGTGTGTCCCCAAAGACAAAATACTCCACTGCTGCTTTATGTGTTCGGTCATTAATCTGAAATGTTTGATCCAGTTGTTTATATGCTCTGCCAGAGTCTTGTGCTAGTCAGTGCCATGTGTGATGATGATAAACTGATTATGCAAATGTTTCTTTGCTCAGAACTATTGGTTAGGACTCTAGATGTTGAGAGTGTCTGACAAATTAGGTTTTGATGTTTTCCACTCCACTGTCCCCAGGACGATAACAGTCCATTAATTTTTGTTTGTTTGTTTGAGGGGAATAATAATCCATAGTTGATCAACTACATTTTTGTTTGTTTGTGGCCAAGTAGTGTGCCTCTGTTGCTTGTTTGCATCAAGTGGCACCCATCTCATTTACCCCGTACTTGGTACAAACAACAGTCGTCTCATGTTTTTGCCTGCATATTTTAATTTTAATCCTAGTTGATCAACTGTTGTCAAACCTGGAAAGTGTAGCTTCCAACCAGCTGAAGGAAAAGGCCTTCATCTTTTGTGTGGGTAAAAAGTGAAGTTTTCTGAGCATTATTTACAACGTGTTTTTGTTTTTTTTCTTCCTGGGAGGTTGTGGACATTTCGGAATTTTTACTAGATTGGGTTTTGTATCTTCTTCATCCAGATCTGTTTCTAGCACACGGTTAATTTGGTCGATTAGTCAACATCTTGTTTCTAGCACAATAATTGATCTGATTTGATTACTCGCCACCTTGCTTCCAACGCTTCTTCTCGCTCGGGACGCCGCTGCTCATCAAGGTAATCCTCGATTTGCTCTTCTCTTCCCTTCCCTTCCATTCCCTTCCCTTTGATTTTCTCATGCGCTTTGGCTTCCTTTGCTCACGCAGGTGCACGCGTCAGACGCCACCAACCTTTGATTTGCTAGCCGTGGCACAAGCAGCTCTGCCTGCACATCTGGTTTGGTCTCTTAGACTAGGTATAATCCCATCCCCCTCTCCTCTGCCCTGCTCTTTCTCTGCCTGTACTGTTTAGGGATGGAATGCATGCCCAACTGCTGAAATGTTAGGAATATAGTATAATGCAAAAGCACTGCCAACCAGCAATCAAACTAAACTGCGACAACCATTGGTGATTTTATCTGCTTGGTGTCCTCGTTGGCGCTAGGACCCTAGCATAGCAGCGTGCATACGTGTCTGTGCTGTGCATGGAACTGACCGATGTCAGGGCGGGTTTCACTACGTTTCAATGGTTCTGGTAGGCCGAGCCACCTGCAATTTTTGTGCATTCCATCCCTAAACACCACCACGCAATCAACTATTGGAGTATGTCTGTTTCCCAGTGCTGTTTGGAGCAGCAGCAGGATCCTTCTTGTACTCCTAACATAGCAGGTTGCTTGTACTTCATGTTTGACAGTTTGAGTACTTCTTGTTGAAGGTTGCTGGTACTTCATGTTTGAGCAGTGAACATGACAGGTTAATTTCAGATATGACACTGTTTGGACATTAATTTGAGTAGATGAACATTTTGTGGTTCTGCTAGGACTTGCTCCAGATTTTTTAACCCTAGGATTTCTTTTCTTTTAGTTCTTTTCTTACAGAAAATTTACTGAAAATTCAGAAACTTGGAGTAACCTGTGGACTGTACTTTTGTGATCTCCTACTCCTGAATTTTCATGTCACTTGTGCTATTGCCAAGCATGACATGGCCATTTTTTATTCTGTTTTTGATGGATCTTGGGGTGTGTTGTTTCGTACTACTAAGCAACCTATTTTGAAGTGAGTAATCAGCATGAGCAAAAATAGACGTTAGATTTTAGCGCTAATGAGAGATGAAAATGTCACATATATATGGTCTACTGCTTGCATACAGAAAACAACCTATGAAGCTGTATTTCTGAAATGTGGTGATGATCTTATTTGCAAGAATGAAAATGATGAGCTATGTTTCTAAAATGTGGTGATGATCTTATCTTAGCTGTATTTCTGAAGTGGTAGCTAAGTGTATTACTTGTGATGATGCTGCTGGTGCTGTTCTTCTTTTTGTGATGATGTTGCTGCTGTACTACTTGTGATGCTGCTGCTAGTTGTGATTTTGTCAAGTGATGCTGCTGCTACTTGTGATCTTCTAAAATGACCCCTTTCTCCTGAAACGTTGATTAATTTCCGTTTCGGTTGAGAAATGGGGCACTCCTAGGTCAAGAAAATTAGCAAAGGTCATGCCCAATTTTCTTGACCTAGAAGGTGCCCGATTCTCAACCGAAATAAAAATTAATTTGCTTTAGTGGTTGGATTAGTTTAGTATTTTTTTCACACACTCAGACACCCTTGCTTGCCATGTGTGTGAGAGAGATAGTGAGAGGAGACAAGAAGAAGGGGGTTAGGAAGATGTTGCCTGCTCATCAAAGCTAACCATCTCCCCCTTTTCACCCCTTTTCCTTTGTCTTTTGTGGGTTGCAAGGAAGCTACTGTCTTAGCTAGCTTAGCTTGTGCACAAATCCCAGTGTTACAATCTAGAAAATTAGCCTGCAAAGATGAGGTCCCATGCTGGCTGTACCACTGCATCATGCAACAGTGCCTTCAAGATCCAAGGCAATATCACAAACATCATAGGCAATTTGACCACACAACCTTGTATCTTTGCAGCAACCAACTTTCTAGACACACCCCTCAAGAACTAGGTTACCCTGAGAACGTGGACTTGGACCTTAGCAACAACACACTAACAGGTTCTATCCCAAAACACCTAGGCAATATCACAAACATCTCTCAATTGTTCCTTGACAATAACCAACTTTTTGGCGACATTCCTCGAGAATTAGGTTATTTGGTCAACTTAGAGATCTTGTTCCTTGACAATAACCAACTTTTTGACCAAACTTTGTTCCTATTTATAGAGAAACATGGCCAACAACGATGAGGCCGGGGGTTCAGGCGGCAAGAAATTCTGGGAGCTTTCCCAGGAGATGGAGGAACAACCTCACTTGTATGAGGACGCCGCCTTCCCCACCGATCCTGAGACCACTGATGGTACCGCCGAGGATGACCCCACTGATGCCACCACTGATGGTGCCGCCGAGGATTCCACCACTGATGATGGCGGCGCACGCACAGATGGCAGCCAACCGAAGAGGCAACGGAAGGACCGGCGCCCGACCATGCTCCGCACCCTCAAGGAGGAAGTTACTGAAGTGGACTCCGACGGGAATCCAACGGCGCCCGAACGAATAGTCAAGGGGTACTCGCTTCAGCTCGGGTGCATTCTCCGGAGCACCGTCTCGATCAACACCGAGAACCTGAGGCATCCTGACTGAGGGAATTTGCGCAACCTCCTCTTCACGAAGCTGCACGAACGATACAAGTTCCCCGCTGAATTTGAAAACACAAGCCTCAAAGGGAATAAAGTGAACAATGCTGCCCTCACGAAGATGAGCAAGGCCCTGTCTACTTGGAAAAGCAATGTGAAGAGAATGATCGAGAAAGGTGAGAGTTATGAGAAGATCAAGGAGAAAAATCCTTCGATCACCGAAGATGACTACAACGACTTCAAGATCAATTGCTCGAGCACCGCAAACTCCGAATCAAGTAAGTGGGGGAAAGAAATGCGGGAGCTGAACTTAGGGGAACACACACTCGTTCCCGGCGGTTACAGAGTGGCGGAGCCTATATGGGACAAGGAGGAGGCGGACCGTGCCGAGCAAGGCCTACCGCCCCTCTTCGATAAATACGGTGACAAGCAGACCAGGAACTTTGTCAGGGCCCGGTACAAGAAGGACCCAAAAACAAAGGAGCTTACCACGGATCCGAAGACCAGGGCGCTTGAGCTTGTTCTGGTAAGGAATACACCCCCGCGTAATTAGCTCCATATGGTTGCATTCTAATTAATGAAGCCAAATTTCTAAATGGTTCACATTCCTTCCGCAGGCGACTGAAAGCAGTAGCGCGGGGTCGACTAAGAGCAACCCTTGGGACACCACTCTAAATAGGGCGTTGAATGTAATGAAGAACAAGGATAAGCTCAGTAAGCCGACGTCAGCTGGTCATGTGGCCGGCAAAGGCTTGTCGACAAAATGGTCGTCATACTATAACACTGGTGGGCGAAAGGAGAAAAAGACCAGCTCGGAAAGCCAGGCGCGCGAGGTTCAAGAACTCAGGGCACAGGTGGCGCGGATTCCAGAGATTGTCCAAGAGCAAGTGCAACAACAACTCGGAGCGACGATCACCGCCATTCTGCCTACCTTGATCCAGGGGGTTAGTGCGTGGATTGCGGGCGGCCAACAGGGGCCGCCCCCGATTCCTAGCTTCACGGCCAGCAACTCGCAGAACGCGATGGCGGGGCCATTGGTGTCTCCGGCGGAGGCGGCATTGGTGTCCCCGACGCCGGCACAGGAGCTTAATGCACCCGGGTGTACACCGGCCGGCACCTCTGCAGCAAGCGGCCCCTCCGTCAACTGCACGCCCGCCGTTGGCGGTGCCTCGACATTAGCCGAGCTCGACGCCATCATCACGGTAACTAATTAAGCCTCTCTCGGCCGAGGACTTCATCTCCTTGCCTTGGACTGGGCATCCCTAACGCCCTACATGTTTTCGCAGGGCGCCGCCGACGTTCCGTGCACTCTCCTGCACTTCGTGAACAACGAGTTGGTCGATGTCGCCAAGGGCAAAATCGTTCAACCGGGCAACCCCTTGTTCCACGGTACCCAGATGCCACCCAACTTGTTTAGGGTTCAACTGGTTCGGGTGCTGCTAGGCTGCGACGAGTTGTTACCTCCGATTCGACCCGTGTGATGACCCTCAGCGCCTGCCTGAGCTGGCCCCTGCTTTGGCCGAAGAGCCAGATTCGTTTGGGGCGGGGGATACCACCCCAAAGACAACACCGCCAGTCGTGCCGGCGCCAAGTCGGCCCCATGGCAAGACCGCCGCAACGGTGCCGGACATCCCTATGCCACTGGATCCAAACATGCATATGGCACAGGATCAGAACGACGACGACGATGATACATTTGCCAACGTCGATCAGTACTTTGCCGATCATGGGTACGGTGGCGACTTCATGGGGCCTCCTTCTCAAGAACCCAACCCAACAAAAGACGTGCGCGATCTAGCTGGTACTGCGGAGAAGCCAAGTTGCAACAGGCGTCGTCTGCAGTTCAGCTCTCAGGAGACGCCTCCAGCTGCCGACTTCACCGAGCCTCAGATAGGCGAGGTGCGAAATATGATCAGCCCCAACACACTCAAGAAGGCGGTCTGTGAGCAGAACTCGGTCCCATTACAGGAGAAGAAGAAGGCACGCAAAAGAAAGACTAACAAGGGTGCGGGCCAGCCGGCACCGAGTACGATCCATGCTCAGGACGGGCCACCTTCACCTGAGGATATCTCGAGGAGGGTGCATGTGGCGGGTAGGCCGATGCTACCGAGAAATATGCTCGATGCTGCAACCAGTGCTATGCGGAGTCTGCATGACAGTGTTCTTTCTTTGGAGAAGCGGCGTCTCGGAGAGAAGGATGTGGCATACCCGGTTTTCGCGGCCAAGGTGCCAGAGGGCAAGGGCTTTGTGGATAACTCCATCGGGGGTACGATCGTCCTGCGGTTTGATGACATCCATGCTATGTTGAACCTTCATCCGCTGCACTACACCTTCGCTCGGCTATTTTCGCTGAGTATGGAGATGCGGATCATTCGCGACAAGACCCCGGACATCGTGATAGTCGACCCCTTCTACATGCTTGCCAAGATCTTGGGCAGCGCTGGGGACCGGCAAGTCACGAGTTCTTACCTCGAAGGCATCATTCTGGCAAACCAAGATAATGATAACTTCCTCGTGCCTTACTTTCCCGAGTAAGTCCTCCCCTCAACCGCCCCGTAACATATGAATTCTTAGATTTTGATCGTTTTTCTTTTAACATTCCGTGTTTTCTGCAGTGACACACATTGCACACTCATCCTCCTAAGCCCCAAATATTCCATGGCCACGTATTTCGACCCGGACCGTCAGTCGAACGTAGACTACACAAATGTCAAGAAGGTTCTTGATGATGTTCTCCCCGGCTACGTCAAATCTGGAGGCACCTTCACCAGGCCTATTCGTAAGTACGGCAAGCACGTGTTCTCCCACAATACGACGTTCTGCTGCGTCAAGCAGCCGCCTGGCAGTCAGAAGGGTGCCTACTACTCCATCCATCACATGCGGGCGACCGTACGGGACCATCATCAACTTCTGCTACCGAGTAGACTCAAAGATTGGGCCGCGAGCGTGTCGGCAATCCAGGACGCGGACATCAGACAAGAATTCTTTCGCATCCAGTCGGAGTTTGCGGAAATCATCCATCAAGATGTCCTTCGTACCTCGGGGCAGTTCTACCTCAGAAATCAACCGTCCAACAGTGACATCGACACAATCCTACAAATGCAGGCTGACAACGCCCGTTGTTT
>NC_053022.1:50150405-50161733 GCF_003073215.2 Triticum urartu
ACCGCCGCCAATCACTACCTGCCACGTCATCCGCCGCCGCCGCCACTCCCGCCGGCCCGGGCGAGGCCCGAAGTCTGGCCCCGCGCGACGGCCGCGCGCGCACCGCGCCTAGCCGGCCCCGCCGCCTCCGCGCGCCATCGCCGCCACCGCGCGCCATCGCCGCCGCCTCTCGGCGCGCGCGCGCCGACCTCGCCGCCCGGCCGCCGCACGCCGCCTCCGCGCCCCTTGGCGTCCGCGCCCGGCCGCGCCTCCCCGGCCTCCTCCTCCTCTCCCTCGTCGCCGGGGCCCCTCTCCAGCCACCGCGGCCCGCAGCTCCGGCGAGAGTCCGGTCATCCTCGTTTTCCGTGTCACCCGATCCAGATCTGGAAAACCCTAGCCGGTTGACTTTTTGCCCGTCCTAGTTATTTTTTTGCAATGTTCATGGCCTCGTAACTTTGCATCCGTAGCTCCGATTCATGCATATAGCATATCAAAATGTTCATCTCAGAGAGTACATCATTTCATTCCATTGCATCATTTTCATTTGAGTTCATCTTGATGCCCGAAATGCTGTTAGAAGAGGGCTACTTGAGATAATTGTCAGATCTGCTGCTCCATTTAGCTTTTTGTCATTTTTGCCATGATTAATGTGTGCATGATATGCCCTGATGCTCTACATATGTTTTGTTAAGGGTTTTGTCATCTTTCCAGAGGTGCAACCCATGTATTTTTGTGATGTGTGTGGTGACTAGCACAAGCTTGCAAAGTGGTGCACTTGTAATTCTGTTTTCAGGGACTTAGCATTCCACTAAGTCCTTGATCTGTTTATCTCATATGCCATATGTTCATGTTGTTTCCTAGTGATCCGTGCCTCTTTTGAGGATGATCAGTAAGGATGTTTTGTTAATCTTGTAGTGCTCTATCCATCCATGTCTTTGTTTGCAATTATGGAGCACCCTAGCTTGAGTCAATCGAGCTCTACTTTTGCTACTTTGTGAATCTGGGCAGATTGTCAACTTGTTTGCAATTTTGCCGATGATGTTGTAGTTGATCCGTGCATGCTATGCTATTGTTCTTGCCATGTATAGCTTGAATTTTGTGTATTCTTGATGGGTGTATGCTTATTTGTCATGACTTGCACCGTAGTGAGTGCATCGAGCTCGTAAACATGCCTACTTGTATATGTTTCAGCATGCCAGTTTTCACTAAGTCTGAAAACTGATTATGTTTTTGCTATGTTCACATGCTTGCAATTGTATTTTCTGATCCCTTTTGGCTCAAGGTCACTAAGGGACTTTTGTTAAGCTCTTTGAGTAGCTCCATGCCATGCTTTACTTTGCCATGTTCAGGTCCTGTAGCATGTAGTTTTGTTGCTCCGAAGAGTGCTACCTGATCTGAAATTCCAGACAAGTGTTAATTTCACTAAGTCTGAGATCTGTTTGCCATATGCATTTTTGCCATGCTTGTTTGAACCTGTTAATGGATGAATTGGCCGTAGCTCAGTGCTAGACTTTTGTTAAGCATCTTGAATGCATCCCTGCCATGTATTTTGTTGTCATGTTTGGGTGCTGTAGCATGTTCATCTCATTGCATTTAGATGGCTACTTGCTGTAAATCGCAGACCGGTGTCATATTTGAATCGCTTGCCATTTCCAAACCGTAACTCCGATTCCGGCGTTCTTTATATCGTTTTCAAGCGATTTCATCTCATCTTTCCAGTGGCACACTTGGATTTCCAAGTTGAGGCCAGGTTCTTGCATTTCCTGTCATATCTTGCATATGCATCCCGCATCGCATCCCGCATAGCATATCCATCTTTGCATCATATTGTTTGATCCTTGCACGTGGTTGATTGTGTCCTTGTTGCTTGTTTGTCTTTTTGGGTAGAGCCGGGAGACGAGTTCGCTAACGAGGAGCCCGTTGAGTTTGCTTTCGAGGATCCAGTCAACTCTGACAACTGTGCAGGCAAGATGATCATACCCTCGAAATCACTACTATCTTTGCTATGCTAGTTTGCTCGCTCTTTTGCTATGCCATTGCTACGATGCCTACCACTTTGCTTTCAAGCCTCCCAAATTGCCATGTCAAACCTCTAACCCACCATGTCCTAGCAAACCGTTGATTGGCTATGTTACCGCTTTGCTCAGCCCCTCTTATAGCGTTGCTAGTTGCAGGTGAAGATTGGAGGCCGTTCCTTGTTGGGACATTTATTTACTTGTTGGGATATCATTATATTCTTGTTATCTTAATGCATCTATATACTTGGTAAAGGGTGGAAGGCTCGGCCTCTCGCCTAGTGTTTTGTTCCACTCTTGCCGCCCTAGTTTCCGTCATATCGGTGTTATGTTCCCGGATTTTTGCGTTCCTTACGCGGTTGGGTTATAATGGGAACCCCTTGATATTTCGCCTTGATTAAAGCTTGTCCAGCAATGCCCAACCTTGGTTTTACCATTTGCCACCTAGCCTTTTCTTTCCCTTGGGTTCTGCAGACTCAAGGGTCATCTTTTGGTTAATTGGAACATTTTATGTTGGAACATTCGCGGGTTAAATTCTGGTGACAAACATTTAGCTCTGTCTAATGCTATCGCTGCTAGTGGCTGTTCGGTTTTATGTCTGCAAGAAACTAAGAAACCAGTTATTGATCATGCGTTCATCAAATCATGTTTCCCTCGTCGTTTTGATCAGTTTGCTTTTGTTCCTTCGCGTGGGGCTTCGGGTGGGATTGTCACTATTTGGAATAGTGCTGTTTTTACTGGTATGGTCATTGCTTCAGAGAAATTTGCCCTGGTCATCAGATTTCAATCCACACAATCCTCACAGTCCTGGACTCTTGTGAATATTTATGGACCCTGCCAGGGTGACCCACGTACAACTTATACCAATTGGTTGTTTTCCTTATCTATTCTAACAAATGAAGATTGGCTTCTCGTGGGGGACTTCAACTATTTCCGCAGCCCAGATAACCGTAATAAACCGGGAGGGAACGTAAATGAACTGATCACATTTAATGATTTCATACGATCACAAAGTTTGGTTGAATTACCAATCAAGGGCCGCACTTTTACATGGAGTAACATGCAACAAGATCCCCTCTTAGAACAGCTTGACTGGTTCTTTACTTCTTGTAATTGGACACATGCTTACCCTAATACCATTGTTAAACCTTTAGGTAAGCCTGTGTCAGACCACATCCCGTGTGTTATCACAATTGAAACCACAATTCCACAGAGTAAACTTTTCCGATTCGAGCCGTACTGGATTGAGCACCCTGGTTTCATGGAAACTATCCAAGCAGCTTGGGACAAACCAGTCAGAGCGACCAAAAGTGCAACTATCCTCTGCAGAAAATTCAAACACTTGCGTCACTGCCTGAAACGTTGGAGCAAGAACATCTCCCACCTATCCATTGCCATTACCAACTCCAATAAGGCTTTGTCTAATCTGGATGCAATTGAAAACAAAAGGAGTCTGACCATTCCTGAGACCAATTTTCGAACTATCCTCAAAGCACACATTTTGCGACTTCTATCATACCAGAAACAATATTGGAAGAAAAGATGCACCATTCGCTGGGTTCGTTTTGGTGATGAGAACTCCAAGTTTTTTCAGGCCATGGCGTCAGAAAGATACAGAAGGAATAATATCGCCTCCCTCACCCTCCAAGATGGCACGGTTGCTGAAGATCATGCGAGCAAGGAGTCTGTTATCTTTCATTCCTTCAAAGAACGACTAGGTACCTCATCCAAGCATGAGATGAAATTTAATCTTGCTGGTATTATTAAGAGGATCGATGGTCTTGACGCTCTAACTGTACCATTCACAAGGCAGGAGATCGATCTTGTTATCAAAGAAATGCCGGCCGACAGGGCACCAGGACCAGATGGATTCAATGGCTCATTCCTCAAATCTTGTTGGCACATAATAAAAGAAGACTTCTATGCTTTATATGATCAGTTCTTTGATGGAGGACTCAATCTGGAGAGCATTAATGATGGTTATATTACTCTCATTCCCAAGGTGTTCTTTGGCCTTCCAGAGGCCGACGGGGTCATATATTTGTGAATTATTAGTTAGGTTATATTTTTTCAATTTTGTTATGAAAAACATCATATATAATTGTGTTGATCGGGTAGTTTTAAATGTGCAGTTGTTTCATCGCTGCGAGGTTTGGTGTTCGACGACCTCGCCGTGCGTCTGACGAGCTCTGCCCCTTCGTTCATGGGTGAGCACAAATGACATGTCCTCCTCCCCCATTAATTATTTGCTGTATATGTGTCTTGAATCATCAGTATGTGTAACCAATATGTGTCTCCCATTCGAAAGCATCATGGTTATAAATATGCATGCATTTGCATATTTATAACCTTGATTCTTTCGAATTGTCCAACGCTATCCATGGGCAGCCCGAGTATATGTAGATTGGGTTCGTTTTCCCATATGCTTTGCTCTGGATCCGACGCATAAATTTCGTCAGTGCCTCCCCTGTTGTTCTCCGGGTACACATCCTCTCTGTTTATTGCAGAGACGTGTATCAGGAGAACAGCGGGGAGGTGCTGCCGAAATTTTGCGTTGGATCTGGAGCATAGCATGGGAAAATGAACCCAATCTACACATACTCGGGTGGGATTTGGACCTATCATTACCTATTAGAGTGTAGGTTGCATGGACGTAATAAAATTGACAAAGTAGATCAACTGATGAATATATACATGGTGAATTACATATATAATTGTTGTGTGTCCAGTAGCTCTGAAAGTCAAGATGAGTGATCATGCGTGGATGTATACCGGTCACATTGGTCAGAACAAATGGAGTGCTGAATGGTTCACAAAAACCAAGGGGTTTGTGCAAGCCGCATTTGCAAATGGCTAGAGGAAAACCTGGTGCCCCTGTTTGCGGTGCGGCAATTGGGAAAAGAGGACAAAGGCTGAAATGGGCAAACACCTGCAGAAGAGTGGTTTTACGCCCGATTATACGGTGTGGACATTTCATGGCGAGTCTGCCCAATGTGACCGAGCTGAGGTGGATCGTCGTCGCACCGACGAGCATGGTACCGGGATGGAAAACATGGTGCAAGACTATGATGATGCTCGGGATTCGGACGAGGAGATGCAGGAATCTGCAAAGGCCTTCAATGAAATGTTGGAGTCTTCAAAATGTCCGCTCCACGAGCACACTGAGCTTTGTCAGTTGGATGCCATCTCACAAGTAATGGCTCTGAAGGCTCAGTTCAACTTGGGAAGAGAATGCTATGATGCAATTATGACAGTATTTGGATGCTTTCTACCCAAAGGCCATGTAATGCCTGCAAACCTATACCAGTCGGACAAAATCCTCCGTGCATTGAAGATGCCCTATGAGAAGATACATGACTATGAGAAAGGATGTGCCTTATTTAGGCTTGACTATGCGGACTTGAACTATTGTCCCATTTGCAAGTCTTCCAGATATATTGTGGTAGAAAATGGTATGGGTGAGAAGACACATACCAAAATCCCCGTTAGTGTTCTTCGGTATATGCCAATCGTACCAAGACTTCAACGTCTTTTCATGGTCGAAGAGACGGCCAGACAGATGACATGGCACAAAACCAGCAAAAGAACCGAACTAGATGCAGATGGGAATCTGATGATGGTACACACATCGGATGGTGTTGCATGGAATTTTTTTGATGAATTACATGCTGACAAAGCGGCAGATCTGAGGCATCCTCGAGTCGGCATCAGCACGGATGGGTTCAGTGTGTTTGGTATGACGGCAGCCCAATACAGTTGTTGGCCCGTATTTGTCTTTCCACTCAATCTCCCCCCGGACAGATTATGCAAAGAAAGAACATTTTCCCGACGTTGATAATTCTAGGGCCCAACTATCCGAGGAAAAATATGAATGTGTACATGCAACCGCTTAAGGACGAATTGCAAGAAGCCTGGGATAATGGGTTCAAGACATACGACGCCTATAGCAAACTGAACTTCATAATGCGTGCCTGGTACATGTACTCGACGCATGACTTGCCGGCGTATGCGCTATTCGTTGGCTGGTGTGTGCATGGAAGGTTCTCGTGCCCCACATGCAAGGGAGCTCTTGAGTTTCGTTGGCTTCAGTCCGGTCGCAAGTTTTCTTGCTTCGACATGCATAGACATTTCCTGGATCCTCGCCATAAGTTCAGGAAAGACAAGAAGAACTTCATCAGAGGTAGAGTTGTCAAAAACTCTGCACCACCTGCATTGACAGGCCAACAGACCCTGGATCAGTTAAACGCGCTTGAGCCAGATCCACAGCATCCAGGGTACTTCAAGGGGTATAATTCTAAGCATGCCTGGACTCACAAAACATGCTCATGGGATCTGCCATACTTCAAAGACCTCCTTTGCCCACACAACATCGACGTGATGCACACTGAGAAGAATATCGCCGAGGCACTTTTTGGTACATTGTTCGGCATAGATGGGAAGTTAAAGGATAATACTAAGGCTAGAGTCGATCTGGAGGCGCTATGTGATAGGCCGTTACAAAACATGAAAGAACCAAAATGAAAGCAGAACTAGACGAAGCCAAAGGCATGGTTCAATCTTGGAAGGCCAGCTATGAGGGAAATTATCTTGTGGGTGCAACAACAGTTGATGTTCCCCAATGGGTATGCAGAGAATCTAAAGAGGGGAGCGAATCTTGATAAATTGAAGATATTTGGTCTCAAGAGTCATGATTGGCACATATGGATTGAGCGGGTAATGCCGGTGATGTTGCGTGGCTTCATCCCTGAGGATGAATGGCTAGTACTGGCAGAACTCAGCTATTTCTTCTGGGTTCTTTGTGCGAAAGAACTATCGCCTGGCGTGCTAGAAGAAATGGAAGAGTTGGCGCCGGAGTTGATCTGCAAGTTAGAGAAGATCTTTCCACCGGGCTTCTTTAATCCAATGCAGCATTTGATTTTGAATCTCCCGACCGAGGCAAGATTGGGGGGCCCGTGCAAAATCATTGGTGCTACCCAACTGAGAGGATGCAGAAGACGCTTCGAGAAAAATGTAAAAATAAATGTAGAATTGAAGCATCGATGGCTGAGGCATTCATCACTGAGGAGGCGACAAACTTCGTAACAGCACACTACGAAGCCAAAAATCGTCATTTGCATAATCCGAAGCCTCGGTACAATGCTGACGACCTTAAAAAGGGTGGATCCAACCTCAGCCTATTCAAAGGGAATCTCGCACCAGCCAGTGTTTCACATCCAGTATCTTTGGATAACGAAGAATGGCAGACCATTTCGTTTTATATCTTCAACAACCTGATAGAAGTGCGGCCGTACATCGAGTAAGTTCTCGGTACATTGTTTCGCAACTTCTATTTCCTTTGAACTGCTCTTATTCCTGGATATGTCATACAGTCGATACGTCGCCATATTCTCGTATGGAGTGGTGATCCAAAAGGATTCCGTCGAAGAGTATGAGCTTCTCGCAAAGCAAGGAGGTGGCTATCCCGGTTTCATCTCTTGGTTCAAACAAATGGTAATTTCTATTAGACAATTTCATTTCATTTGCTAATTTGTGCGTAATGCAACAATCCTTTCATATTAAACTTGTAGGCTAATTTAGAGTCTATGGACACCGAATTGAGACAAGTCGCTAATGGTTTTGACTATAAGGTCCGTTCATTTGACAAGTACGACATCAACGGGTATCGCTTTCGTACCTATGGCAAAGAGCTATCTATGGCCGACCGAAAGTCTACAAATTGTCGTGTATCTGCTATCGGCGAAGGAGGTGCCGAGTATTATGGGAGAGTTGAAGCAATATATGAACTTCTGTTCTATGGTGAAAACCCACCGAATGTCGTAGTCTTCAAATGTTATTGGTTTCAGCTGAAGGATACTAGAAGGACTCATGAACATATACGGCTAGTTGAAATCAACCAAAGCACCCATTTAGATGTTCCTGATGTCTATATTACGGCTCAACAGGAGACCCAAGTATTCTATCTATCATGGGCCTGCCAAACTAATCCAAATCTGAAAGGTTGGGATGTCGTTTATGAAGTGCCACCACGTGCTAGACTTTCTCCCCCAAAGGAAGAGGGTTATGAACCTCACATTAACCCAGACACATATGAAGGAGAATTCTTCCAAGAGACACGTCTTTCCAAAAAGCGTTTCAAGAACCGCTATACTTCACCCCAAAACATTGAAGTAGACAGCGACAGTGAATCCGACATCACCCCAGAGGAGGAACAAGAAGAGCTGGAACAAGAAGAGGTTACTGCTGCGGATGACCTGTCAATGCTTGACCGATTGCATCAAGGTGGCCTTGCACATGTTGATGCCACTGAACCCTATGAGCCCATCATTGATTATAGTGATGATGATGATTATGCATTTATTGATGATACTGATCGAGATTAGTAGTAGTGTCAGGTATTCAATTTTTTTATGTTGTACTTGATGATGATACACTTAAGTGATATACATATTATTATTCATGTCTCGGTACTTTTTTATGTTGTACTAATTTCGTTTATTCTTTGTCATGGCAGGTGTTGAAAAATGGTGGGCGCTCGGGAGCGTGCCGAGGCCCCTTCTTCGTCGGCGCGTGGTGTGAGGTCTTCCATTCCACACGCACCTCTCCGCCGAGCGTTGCTGGACAGTATGGCGACACCCCGGGCCCTTCTTCATCGACCGCGGTGCCCAACAGGGGACGAGGTAAGAAGAAGAGAGGAGGTGGAGCACGTGGTCACGGGAGAGGAGGTAGGGTGACTGCTACGGCGCCTTCCTCGCCACCACCCCCAGCTGTTTCACCCGAGCACGTGACTGCTAGGGTGGACTCGTCTGAGGAGGAGGCTACACGGACACCGGTCCACGAGCCTCCGATCCACGTGTCTTCGGCCCACGAGCCTCGGGTCGACGGGCCTTCAGCCCACGAGACCCCGGAGGAGCACACGTCTGGATGGGGTACCTGGCCGGATCAGCCTGAGGAGCCGAGTGGCCATGCTGATGATGGCGGGGAGCCGACTGATATTGAGGAGGAGAGGGGCACCGTCTACCAGCATGGTTGTACACGGCTCCCATCCGTGCCGGCGACCCGCGAGCAGAGGTGGTTGATTTTCCCTGATGGGGAGAGGTAAGTGCATTTAATATTTTTGTACCTTCTGCATTCATGTTTCTTCAAATAACTAATGCGTTGGCCTTGTCATGCTGCAGGGGTTGGGACCACCATCATAGTGTCCACCGGCCCAACTCCGTCCTTGGAGTTCTTTGTCGGCAAAACTTCCCGGGGTTTGTCACGTTGCCTGGTGAGGGTCAACTTCCAGAGCTTGGATTGAGTTGGGAGCACTACTTGGCTGCCTCGGCCCCGCCGGGTGAGATTATCGACGGTGTCTTGTGTAAGACGAGGGTAGGCGTGGTGATCAGAAAGTTCTGGGTAATTTCTCCTTTACACAATTAAAAATCTTCAACTAGCTAGTTATTAATTGTACTAATCAATATTGTCTCATTTGAATGCAGACATTCTACAGGTGTGAGGAGGGATACGAGGAGGAAGCGGCAAATGTTATCGATAACGTCTGCAAGCGCCTACTATAGAACTTACGACACGAGGCTCGGGTGCAGGCTGTTCGAGACTACTACACCTCGCGTGGTATCAAGAAGACCAAGATGGCGTGCCGCGAGAAGTTCTTGAGTAAGGAGCAGTACATGAAGGTAATTCTTAAGGCCTTGTACTTACTTCCTTCATTTAGTAATTCATAGCCGTAGCGCTCAAGTTTCTATTTGCTAACTTAGGCCCCTCCGAGATGGTGTGCGGATCGGATGGATTGTTGGGAGGTGTTGGTCAATGAGTGGTGCTCAAATGAATGGCTAGCCCTCCACAACGATGCCAAGGACAAACATGCCCAAATGGAAGGTGTGCCACACCATCAAGGCAGCTCCAACTTATATCAGTTCGGGCGGAGCTGGGTATGTGGTTTGCTTCATGATTCATGCAATTCATTCATCATGGTAGCTTGAGCCCTTTATTACTAATTTACGTTGTTTCTCTCTTTCAGGCACGCTACAATAAGGCGGATAAGGTGCCAGAGGTGTACGACCTCTATGCCATGGCCCATACTGCCTCTTACAAGAAAGTCAAGGCATTCTCTCCGTCTGACCTCGATGATGCAAACAACTTCACCAACATCTCCGCCCACGACAAGCTTGTGCAATATAGAGACCAGGGGAAGGCGAGGAATGGGGAGGACTTTAACCCGAGCAACGGTCCCATTGATCCAGAGCTGGTGATGATATCTGGTGGCGGGAGGTCCCATGGCTCCATAGCCATAGGAGATGGACTTATCCGTTGTCCTAGCACTCTCCCGGAGATCAAGGCATGCCAGTCGAGCTCCGCTCCTGAGATAAGGCCTCGTGAACGGCCAGTCCAACTCGCCATCAAGGTTAGTTATACGTACTCAGCTATCTTTCTCCATTACATTGTGTGCGCTTCCATCAATGATTACAAATGGTCATGTGAGTGGTGTTGCAGGCTGCTATACAGAGTGAGAGAGATAGAACGAAGAAACTTCTGGCGGAGGCGGCGGAGAGACAGCGGGAGTTGGAGGAGAAGACGACAAAGATGCTGGAGGAGGAGAGGGCACGGAATGACATGCAGGCAAGGGCCATGTACGAGCTCCTTGTGGTAAGTTTCTTCTACAGATTACTTTCTAGTCTTAACATTTGAGTCTCATTACTAACTAGTATGACTCTGCTGTGAAAACCAAATGTGCAGTCTGTGTGCGAGAAGTCCGGTCAGACCGCTCTGCCGATGCCAGTGATTGCTCCTGGGAGCACGGTGAGTTTAATTTGAATGGACATTACTTGCTAGTCTTAACATTTGAGTGTCATAATGCTAACGAGACATTGGAAATGATCTTGGTGCAGCTTAACTCCAGACACGCATCGCACGATCCTTCTTCAGCCACCGACACGAGCCAGCCCGCTCCTACACCTCCCCGATCACGGTAAGTTTCTCTAGTGTTTTGCTTAACAAATGCATAAAGACCTAGACTTAGCTTTATTTCCTCCAATATGCTTACCATAATGACCTAGAGTTAGCTTCTTTTCCTCCAAAATGACTTAATAAGCTTACTGACCTCATAAACCATCCATTTTACCTAAGTTAGCTCTAAAACGATCTATACTTAGCTTACTTATGTCAAAAATTGCATAATTAGCTTAGTTAGCTCATAAACGATCCACTTTACCTAAGTTAGCTCTAAAATAACCCATTTTACCTTAGTTAGCTTATAAGTGATCCAATTTATCCAAGTTAGCTGTAAAATGACCCATTTTACCTAAGATTACTCCATTTTTACCTACGAGCTTTAAGA
>NC_053022.1:50162733-50247495 GCF_003073215.2 Triticum urartu
TGAATTCCTTGAATATCCATGATGCTAATGATATGCAAAGCCACAAGCTTGGGGATACTACATTTGATGAAGATATTTTTAGTCCCCCAAGTTTTGATGTGCAAATTTATTATGATGAGAGCATGCCTGCTATCTATGATGATTATTGTGATGACTTGTATTCTATAAAGAATAATGATATCCATGAAACTTGTCATCATGATTTTAACTTTCAATTGGATTATGCCTCACATGATAGTTATTTTGTTGAGTTTGCTCCCATTACTATTCATGAGAAGAAATTTGCTTATGTGGAGAGTAATAAAAATTCTATGCTTGTAGATCATGAAAAGAATGCTTTATGTGATAGTTATATTGTTGAATTCATTCATGATGATACTGAAAATTATTATGAGGGAGGAATATATGCTTGTAGGAATTGCAATAATATCAAGTTTCCTCTCTATGTGTTGAAAATCTTGAAGTTATGCTTGTTTTGCCTTCCTATGCTAGTTGATTATTGTTCCCACAAGTTGTTTGCTCACAAAATCCCTATGCATAGGAAGTGGGTTAGACTTAAACATGCTAGTTATATTCTTCATGATGCTCTCTTTATGTTTCAATTCTTATCTTTTATGTGAGCATCGTTGAAATCATCATGCCTAGCTAGGGGCGTTAAACGATAGCGCTTGTTGGGAGGCAACCCAATTTTATTCTTATTCCTTGCTTTTTTTTTTCCTGTTTAGTAATAAATTATTCATCTAGCCTCTGTTTGGATGTGGTTTTATGCTTTTAATTAGTGTTTGTGCCAAGTAGAACCGTTGGGAAGACTTGGGGAAAGTCTTGTTGATCTTGCTGTAAAAAACAGAAACTTTAGCGCTCACGAGATTTGCTGCCATTTTTTATTGGAGAGTGATATTTAGTTAAATATTTTTGAAGATGATTAATAGATAAATTCCTCAGGTCCAGAAATTTATTTTATAATTTTATGAGTTCCAGAAGTATACGTTTGATCCAGATTACTACAGACTGTTCTATTTTTGACAGATTCTGTTTTTCATGTGTTGTTTACTTATTTTGATGAATCTATGGCTAGTAAAAGAGTTTATAAACCATAGAGAAGTTGGAATACAGTAGGTTTAACACCAATATAAATAAATAATGAGTTCATTACAGTACCTTGAAGTGGTGATTTATTTTCTTATACTAACGGAGCTCACGAGTTTTCTACTTTAAGTTTTGTGTTGTGAAGTTTTCAAGTTTTGGGTAAAGATTCGATGGACTATGGAAGAAGTACTGGCAAGAGCCTAAGCTTGGGGATGCCCAAGGCACCCCAAGGTAATATTCAAGGACAACCAAAAAGCCTAAGCTTGGGGATGCCCCGGAAGGCATCCCCTCTTTCGTCTTCGTTCATCGGTAACTTTACTTGGAGCTATATTTTTATTCGCCACATGATATGTGTTTTGCTTGGAGCGTCAATTTATTTTGTTAGGATTTGCTTGCTGTTATTTAGAACAATGTTTTGCATCCTTTATTTCAATAAAAGTGGCATTGATAGCCTTTACTATGCCTATTTTAGAATTCCACATGTTGCTGTTTGAAAACAGAAAGTTTACCGCTGTTGCAATAATTCCCTAGAAAATTCAGAATGTGATAAAATGTTGAAACCTTTTGCATATTAAGCTCTTATAAATTTACTACAGTGGGAATTTTCTTTCATAATTTTTGGAGCTAGGGAAGTATGCATGTTGCTGCATTCTTTACAGACTGTCCTGTTTAGGCATATTGCTGTTATGTTTGCATTGTTTGCATATGTTTGCTTCTTTAATGATTCTATTTGAGGATATGACTATTAAATATGAAGAGGAATTGTGTGATGTTGAATAATAATTTTAGTGATTTGTTATAGTAGAGTATGATAAGGTTTTTGCAATGGTTTATACTAACTTATCTCACGAGTCCTTGTTGAGTTTTGTGTGGATGAAGCTTCTGAGATTTAGGGAGACTGTGATATGAGAGGAATTAAGGAGACACAAAAGCTCAAGCTTGGGGATGCCCAAGGCACCCCAAGATAATATTTCAAGAAGTCTCAAGCGTCTAAGCTTGGGGATGCCCCGGTTGGCATCCCACCTTTCTTCTTCAACAACTATCGGTTAGTATCGGTTGATCCTAAGTTTTTGCTTCTTCACATGATGTTTGCTATTCTTAGATGTCATTTTCTTTTGCTTTGCTTTCTGTTTGAATAAATTATCAAGATCTGAAATTATTAAATGAGAGAGAGTCTTCACATAGTTGCATAATTATTCGACTACTCAATTATTAAATGAGAGAGAGTCTTCACATAGTTGCATAATTATTCGACTACTCATTGATCTTCACTTATATCTTTCAGAGTAGTTTGTCATTTGCTCTAGTGCTTCACTTAGATTATTTTGAGAGTCTTAAATAGCATGGTAATTTGCTTAAAATCCTAATATTCTAGGTATTCAAGATTAGTAAAATTTTCTTATGAGTGTATTGAATACTAAGAGAAGTTTGATGCTTGATGATTGTTTTGAGATATGGAGGTAATAATATCAAAGTCGTGCTAGTTGAGTAGTTATGAAATTGAGAAATGCTTGTGTTGAAGTTAGCATGCATGTATGGTAAACGTTATTTAACAAATTTGAAACATGAGGTGTTATTTGATTGTCCTCCTTATGAGTGGCGGTCAGGGACGAGCGATTGTCTTTTCCTACCAATCTACCCCCCTTGGAGCATGCGCGTAGTGCCGAGGTTTTTGATAACTTGTAGATTTTTGCAATAAGTATGTGAGTTCTTTATGACTAATGTTGACTCCATGGATTATATGCACTCTCTCCCTTCCATCATTGCTAGCCTCTTCGGTACCGTGCATTGCCCTTTCTCACATTGAGAGTTGGTGCAAACTTCGCCGGTGCATCCAAACCCCATGATATGATACGCTCTATCACACATAAACCTCCTTATATCTTCCTCAAAACAGCCACCATACCTACCTATTATGGCATTTCCATAGCCATTCCGAGATATATTGCCATGCAAATTTCCACCGTTCCGTTTATTATGACACGCATCATCATTGTCATATTGCTTTGCATGATCATGTAGTTGACATCGTATTTGTGGCAAAGCCACCGTTCATAATTCTTTCATACATGTCACTCTTGGATAATTGCATATCCCGGTACATTGCCGGAGGCATTCATATAGAGTCATCTTTTGTTCTAGCATCGCGTTGTAATCACTGAGTTGTAAATAAATAGAAGTGTGATGATCATCATTTTCTAGAGCATTGTCCCAAGTGAGGAAAAAAATAAAAAAATAAAAATAAATAAAAAAAGAAAAGGCCATAAAAAAAGAGAAGGCCCAAAAAAAGGAAAAAAGAGAGAAAAGCCATAAAAAAAGAGAAGGCCCAAAAAAATGAGAGAAAAAGAGAGAAGGGACAATGTTACTATCCTTTGCCACACTTGTTCTTCAAAGTAGCACCATGATCTTCATGATAGAGAGTCTCTTGTTTTGTCACTTTCATATACTAGTGGGAAATTTTAATTATAGAACTTGGCTTGTATATTCCAACAATGGGCCTCCTCAAGTGCCCTAGGTCTTCGTGAGCAAGCAAGTTGGATGCACACCCACTTAGTTTCTTTTGTTGAGCTTTCATACATTTATAGCTCTAGTGCATCCGTTGCATGGCAATCCCTACTCCTTGCATTAACATCAATCGATGGGTATCTCCATAGCCCATTGATTAGCCTCGTTGATGTGAGACTTTCTCCTTTTTTGTCTTCTCCACGTAACCCCCCTCACTATATTCTATGCCACCCATAGTGCTATGTCCATGGATCGCGCTCATATATTGCGTGAAAGTTTATAGGTTTGAGATTACTAAACTATGAAACAATTGCTTGGCTTGTCATCGGGGTTGTGCATGATGAGAGCATTCTTGTGTGACGAAAATGGAGCATGACTAAACTATATGATTTTGTAGGGATGAACTTTCTTTGGCCATGTTATTTTGAGAGGACATAATGTTGGGTTTCGTAGTAATTTCAAAAATTTTCCTACGCACACGCAAGATCATGTGATGCATAGCAACGAGAGGGGAGAGTGTTGTCTACGTACCCAACGCAGACCGACTGCGGAAGCGCTGACACAACGTAGAGGAAGTAGTCGTACGTCTTCACGATCCAACCGATCAAGCACTGAAACTACGGCACCTCCGAGTTCGAGCACACGTTCAGCTCGATGACGATCCCCGGACTCCGATCCAGCAAAGTGTCGGGGAAGAGTTCCGTCAGCACGACGGCGTGGTGACGATCTTGATGTACTACAGCAGCAGGGCTTCGCCTAAACTCCGCTACAGTATTATCGAGGACTATGGTGGCTGGGGGCACCGCACACGGCTAAGGACTAGATCACGTGGATCAACTTGTATGTTCTAGGGTGCCTTTACCTCAGTATATAAAGGACCAAAGGGGGGGAAGGCTGGCCGGCCACAAGGGGCGCGCCAGGAGAGTCCTACTCCCTCCGGGAGTAGGATTCCCCCCCCCCAATCCTAGTTGGAATAGGATTCCTCGGGGGGGAAAGAGAGAGAGGGGGCCGGCCACCTCTCCTAGTCCTAATAGGACTAGGGGAAGGGGGGAGGCGTGCGGCCACCTTGGGCTGCCCCTTTCTCCTTTCCACTAAGGCCCACTAAGGCCCATATGGTTCCCGGGGGGTTCCGGTAACCTCCCGGTACTCCGGTAAAATCCGATTTCACCCGGAACACTTCCGATATCCAAACATAGGCTTCCAATATATCAATCTTTATGTCTCGACCATTTCGAGACTCCTCGTCATGTCCGTGATCACATCCGGGACTCCAAACTAACTTCGGTACATCAAAATGCATAAACTCATAATATAACTGTCATCGTAACCTTAAGCGTGCGGACCCTACGGGTCTTCGGTACATCAAAATGCATAAACTCATAATATAACTGTCATCGTAACCTTAAGCGTGCGGACCCTACGGGTTCGAGAACAATGTAGACATGACCGAGACATGTCTCCGGTCAATAACCAATAGCGGGACCTGGATGCCCATATTGGCTCCTACATATTCTACGAAGATCTTTATTCGGTCAGACCGCATAACAACATACGTTGTTCCCTTTGTCATCGGTATGTTACTTGCCCGGTAAGTACGAAGATAACTCTAGTTTAGTAATGCTTGCAAGGCTTATGTGATGTGCATTACCGAGAGGGCCCAGAGATACCTCTCCGACAATCGGAGTGACAAATCCTAATCTCGAAATACGCCAACCCAACATCTACCTTTGGAGACACCTGTAGACTCCTTTATAATCACCCAGTTACGTTGTGACGTTTGTGTAGCACCAAAGTGTTCCTCCGGCAAACGGGAGTTGCATAATCTCATAGTCATAGGAACATGTATAAGTCATGAAGAAAGCAATAGCAACATACTAAACGATCGGGTGCTAAGCTAATGGAATGGGTCATGTCAATCAGATCATTCAACTAATGATGTGACCTCGTTAATCAAATAACAACTCTTTGTTCATGGTTAGGAAACATAACCATCTTTGATTAACGAGCTAGTCAAGTAGAGGCATACTAGTGACACTTTGTTTGTCTATGTATTCACACATGTATTATGTTTCCGGTTAATACAATTCTAGCATGAATAATAAACATTTATCATGATTATAAGGAAATAAATAATAACTTTATTATTGCCTCTAGGGCATATTTCCTTCCTGTAGCGAAAATCGGTGTTCTGGAGCAAGGCAGTTCTAGCTCGAATGATAGTTATCATTGAGTAAGCTGCGTCCTGCACGGACATCTGAATAGTAACCCCAAGTCCATAAGAGTAGTGAAGGGGCTCAGTGGCTCCAGGATAAGAGGGATATATCCTGATGGTACAAAGGTATTGGCTCTGGTTGAAGTCTAGGAACTTCTCCTCGACGGTATACTCAGGATACCATCAATAGCCTGTCTCGACCATCACCCGGACCAGCATGGCCGTGTGACCGGGTACATCGAGGCACCGGGTCAGACAAACCACTTGGTTCTGGGAACGGGTGGCCATCTGAAAGCACAGAATAATGCAAAGGCATTAGAATTTCCTAAGAGAAATCGGACAGCATAACGGCTGTAAATGCTTAGAAAAAGATTTGAGACATTCACAACAGTTTGCAAAACCACTCAACAACATCATATCAAGGTTCTGGTTCAACTGACAACATACTAAAAGTAGTAGAAACTGTACTGAGGCTTGTAACAACAATCCTATAAGCTACTACAGATTAGTAACACGTGAACCTGATAGAGAGAAGAAAGCATTGTCCTTAACTCACGTAGAATGGGAAGAGAATGACTCAGATCAGAGGGCATAAGGTAAAGGAGTAAAAGAGCCTTACGTTCCCTCCCACAATCAATTCCCCTACGTATAAGTAAAGCATTTCTGGACTCAACATCGACCAGTATGGCTCAACGAACCTACAGGCAGTCCGGCTCTGATGCCAACGCTGTCAGGACCCTGGTTCCAAGTCACATCGATCTAGCCGGTAACACCACATATCACTTTATGGCCTCACGCACGGTATTCCCACGGGTGTTGCCTTACCATGGCCCGGGACCGTTTGCGCCTTTTGGCTCACGTATATGATAGTGTCGCTAGCATCCATATGACAGAGAACCCGGGCCGACATGGCTAGTCGTGAACCCAAAGCGACACTAACCTATGGGGACAGGCATACATGAATCACATCGAACATGTCGGTCAACAGCGTGTGAATCCGGGCTGTAGCACTGGGCTAACGGGACTTCGGGAACCCGGGCTGTAGCAGGCTAGGCAGGACTCCGGATGTCACTGCGTAACATTTCCCCGAAGGGACAGACACAAGAACAAAGTGAAACACATGCCGGCCAGTCAAGCGTCCTAAGCAGTAGTGCTGGGCTAGCAGGACTCCGGTGAACCGGGCTGTAGCGGACTACTATGGCTCATGGAAGCACTAGACTACATTTCCCCATAGGAGAGGCTGCCAAGGATAAACAACTAGATTGTCGATCCCACACATACCAAGCATTTCAATCATACACACAATATGCTCGCTATGTGTAAATACAACATGGCATCACAACAAAACTCTACAACTCAAGTACTTTATTTAAAGGCTCCGGAGAGCCATACATAACATGTTCATACAGGTAGGGGTCACATGACCCGACACTCAAGGCATACAAGCATACAAGCACAGGCGGAAGCAAATAAGTCTGAGTACAGACACTAGAAAGAAAGAAGGCTTGACGAAGCCTGTCTATCTACATAGGGCCCTCCAAGGACAGAATCACCACCTGGGTGGCAAGTTACTCATCGACGTCGAGGTCTACGTAAAACCCGTTGGAGGGGGTGGTGTTGTCGTCTGAAAACAGTAATTAAAGCAACATGACTACAAAGGTACTCAACAAGTCTTACAACAGATCCTACTATACATGCTCATTCTCAAGAAGGTGGTGGAGTTATTGCAGCAAGCCAGCTTTGACTCTTGGCTAAGCTATCCTACGAGACACCACTTGTAAATTAGTTTTCGCACACGAGTCCACTAATCACCAACACAATACTCCACCGTGGATCCTCCATCGTCATCCTACGAGAGGGCCATCCTCAGTACTCACACTTATCTTGAGTCTTTTAGTAGTAACCATTAATTGTCTATGAACTGTATAGGCAACCAAGTAGTCCTTTACCGCGGACGCGGCTATTTGAATAGTTTTATACCCTGCAGGGGTGTACTTCGTCACACATGTTTCCACCACTTAGCGTCTGCACACGACAAGTGCTCGGCAGACTTCAAGCGAAAGCCGACGTGGGTGTAGACCACGACCTGACTAACCGCACAAGTCTCTAGTCCAGGTTTATCGCCTATTCGGGTTCCATCCACAAGGAAATCCGGCCGGGGTGTCCTTAACGGCCCCAAACGATGTGTACAGGGTCCCGAGACGCCAAACGGGCGCCCGACATACCCGGCCATGGTGTATCTACCGCATCATAGCCCACCCCTAGGGTCAGCGCTACGCACGGCCGCGAACACATAACCTATAAACACCAGAAACTAGTTGCAACTCCTGGACAGAGGACGAGAGGGGTCAGTAAGTCGAGCGGGGTCATATTTCAGGGCCCAATGTGTGGTAGTAGCTGAATCTTAAATCACGCATACAGATCTCAGTTCTTAGGGACGGCCTCAATGAAACAACCCACCATGTACTCCTACATGGCCTCTCATTACCGACGTAATCATTTCACTCTAGCCCATCACCCAGATGAACCAGACCTGACACAACTCTAAGGATAGCAGGCATAGCAAGGTAGGAAACACATACATGGCTCAATCAACTCCTACACATGCTAGTGGGTTTCATCTAGTTACTGTGGCAATGACAGGTCATGGAGAGGATAAGGGTTCAACTACCGCAGCATACAACTGTTTGAAACGTTGTTGTCTTAATGCAGTAAAAGAGAGCGGAGCGAGAACATGGGATTGTATCGATATGATCAATGGGGCTGCTTGCCTGATGGAGTAGTAGTAGGGTACTCGGAAATATGCTCGGAGGCAGAACCTACCACGAAAGACACCACAGAACACAATCATCACATGGCAATATGCAACAATATGATGTATGCTATGACATGGCAATATGAGGTGTCCTGCCTAATGCATTGTGAAACAAGCTGGTTTGAGTCTATTTGAATCAAGGATTCAAATGAAAGCTTATGTTCTTAAGCCATATAAGTGCATTAGCTTGTGTCACCTAAACAACAAGGTTAAAGTGTTTTGTCATGCATGAAACAATTACAGATGGAACGATGGAATTTTTCTAATCAAATTCCATATATAAATATTTGCATTTGGAGTTACAGAATAAAAGTAATGAATTTTTGAAGTTTGTAATATTTTCTGGAATTTCCTGTATAAGAATAATTCCAGTAATTGAATTATTGCGTCAGCATTGCGTTAGGGTGACGTCAGCGGTCAACGGAGCCGGTGCAGGTCAAACCTGACCAGTGGGACCCACGCGTCGAGTGGTGGCAGTGGGTGGAGCTGGGGTGGCCGGAAACGTCGCCGGCGACGACCTTGGCGGTCGCTGGAGTTCGGACGATGTCGAAACCGTCGCTATGAGGCACGGCGAGGCGCGTGGGGAGGTGCTATGGGCTTCTACGAGTGCGGTGAAGACGATGGCGTGCTCAGAATCAAGACAACGTGGCTGTGGCCACGACGGCGACGTGCGGTGGCGGCGTCGGGTGCGGCCGAGCTCGGTGTAGTCGCTGTGGTGCTCGAGAGCGAGAATGGGAAGAGGGAGGAGGTAGCTAGGCTCACGGCGATCACAACGAGGCAGACGGCGAGGTTGGGGACGAGCTGGTGCGGCGGTGACGGCGAAGGGGATCTCCGGCGGCGTTCGGTGAAGACGAGGTCGAAGAAGGCGAATTAGAGCGTGCGAGCGCTCGGGGCTCGGCTAGCTCCACGAAGCAGAAGACGGTGGAGCTCATGGACACGGCAGCGCGGCGCGGGGACGACGGTGGATGCGATTTTCACGGTGGTGCGGGCGCGGCAGCGTCGGCCATGGTGGGAGAAGGCGAGGAAGAGAGGCAGAGGAGTGAGCGAGGTGTCTGCGGGGTCAGGGCGGCGACGTGGAGCTCGCCCAGGTTTCCAGGGGCGAGGGCGGCAAGTAGCTGACGCGCTGGCGAGCTCACGCACGTCGGCGTCACCGCCCTGCCTACCTGGCGGGGACATAGCAGCTGGCTGGCACGGGCCAGCACAGTGCTGGGCCGCCAGGTGGGCCGACTGGTGGCTTTGCTAGGTAAGTTTGTTTCCCTTTAATTTTTTCCTGTTTTCTTTATTTCTGCAAGTTTGTGGCTTTTCTAAAAATACTTATGCATTTCCAAAAATCACCAAACTGCACATGCCCACTGTTTAGAACATATCCAACATGGAACATTTCAGTTTGGGATTATTTGGACATTTAAATATTTAGTAGCATTTAAATGTCCAAATGCAAATAGCATATGGTTTAATCCAATGACCTTATGATGTCCTAGAAAAGTGTGCACCATTTTTGTCAAAGGTTCTAGACTAAGGAAAAGATGATGAACATTTTAGAAGGGCATTTCAGGTTCATTGAAAAAGATTTTAGTAAACCCTAGTTGGTTTGAGGGGGTGCTGGGGGTTTCTGCCATCCCCAATTCAGTTTTTCTGGAAGAGTAGACATGATGCAACACTCTAATGCATGAACTAGCTAGGATGTGACAAATGGCATGAATGTTCAGATCCGAAAGATTCAAGAAAAAAGTTTAATATTGACATAAAAATAATAATACTTCAAGCATACTAACAAAGCAATCATGTCTTCCCAAAATAACATGGCCAAAGAAAGTTATCCCTACAAAATCATATAGTCTGGCTATGTTGTATCTTCACCACACAAAATATTTAAATCATGCACAACCCCGATGAAAAGCCAAGCAATTGTTTCATACTTTTGATGTTCTAAACTTTTTCAATCTTCACGCAATACATGAGCGTGAGCCACAGACATAGCACTATAGGTGTAATAGAATGGTGGTTGTGGAGAAGACAAAAAGGAGAAGATAGTCTCACATCAACTAGGAGTATCAACGAGATATGGAGATGCCCATCAATAGATATCAATGTGAGTGAGTAGGGATTGCCATGCAACGGATGCACTAGATCTATAAGTGTATGAAAGCTCAACAAAAAACTTAGTGGGTGTGCATCCAACTTGCTTGCTCACGAAGACCTAGGGCATTTTGAGGAAGCCCATCATTGGAATATACAAGCCAAGTTCTATAATGTAAAAATTCCCACTAGTATATGAATGTGACAACATAGGAGATTCTTTATCATGAAAATCAAGGTGCTACTTTGAAGCACAAGTGTGGTAAAAGGATAGTAACATTGTCCCTTCTCTCTTTTTCTATCAGTTTTTATTTGGGCCTTTTCTTTTTTTATGTACTCTTTTTTTTCTTTTCCTTTTTTTACTATTCGTCCGGAGTCTCATCCCCAACTTGTGGGGAAATCATAGTCTCCATCATCCTTTCCTCACTTGGGACAATGCTCTAATAATGATGATCATCACACTTTATTTACTTACAACTCAATTCTTAGAACAAAATATGACTCTATGTGAACGCCTCCGGCAGTGTACTGGGATGTGCAATGACTCATGAGCGATAGCTATGAAAGAATTATGAACGGTGGCTTAGCCACAAATACGAGTCAACTACATGATCATGCAAATAAATATGACAATGATGTAACGTGTCATAACAAACGGAACGGTGGTAAGTTGCGTGGAAATATATCTCGGAATGGCTATGGAAATGCCATAATAGGTAGGTATGGTGGCTGTTTTGAGGAAGGTATATGGTGGGTTTAAAGTACCGGCGAAAGTTGCGCGGTACTAGAGTGGAAGGGTGAGAGTGCGTATAATCCATGGACTCAACATTAGTCATAAAGAACTCACATACTTATTGCAAAAATTTATTAGTTATCAAAACAAGGTACTACGTGCATGCTCCTAGGGGATAGATTGGTAGGAAAAGGCCATCGCTCGTCCCCGACCGCCACTCATCCCCAAGCTTAGGCTTTTGGTTTTCCTTGAATTTTATCTTGGGGTGCCTTGGGCATCCCCAAGCTTAGGCTCTTGCCACTCCTTGTTCTATACTCCATCAAATCTCTACCCAAAACTTGAAAACTTCACAACACAAAACTCAACAGAAAATCTCATGAGCTCCGTTAGTATAAGAAAACAAACCACCACTTAAGGTACTGTAATGAACTCATTATTTATTTATATTGGTTTTAAACCTAATGTATTCCAACTTCTCTATGGTTGATACCCTCCGATACTAGCCATAGATGCATCAAAATAAGCAAACAACACACGAAAAACAGAATCTGTCAAAAACAGAACAGTCTGTAGTAACCTGTAGGTTTCGAATACTTTTGTAACCCAAAAAATTCTGAAATAAATTGGTGGACGTGAGGAATTTTTCTATTAATCATCTTCAAAAAGAATCAACCTAATCGCACCCACCAGTAAAAAATGGCGGGAAATCCCGTGAGCGCTAAAGTTTCTTCTTTTTACAGCAAGATCTCAAAAACTTCCCCCAAGTCTTGCCAAAGGTTCTACTTGGCACAAACACTAATTAAAAGCATAAAACCACATCTAAACAGAGGCTAGATGAATTATTTATTACTAAACATAATCAAAAAGGAAGAACCAAAGATAAAATTGGGTTGCCTCCCAACAAGCGCTATCGTTTAACGCCCCTAGCTAGGCATAAAAGCAAGAATAGATCTAAGTATTATCATCTTTGGTATGCAATTCTTCAATAGAACACTTATAACCCTTGGGAGTTTCCTTATTTTTATGAATGATCAAACTCATAGGCAAGAAATCCTCTAGTTTACCAATTCTTATGGAATCTTGATCTATTCTACAGTTAACTATATGTTCTTTTTCCATAAAAAAATTCAGAGTAGCCCCTACCTTAGATCCATATTGGGTGATTTGGTTGTGGATCTTTTTATCCAAATTTCAATCAAGTCCATAGAGGCAACATTATTTTCAATAATTTCAAGCCTTTGCATCACATGCTCCAAAGTTAAAATAGTTCCGTTAACCGAAAGAGGTGGTGGGCCAAACAAATCTATCATAGCAGTATAAGAATCAAAAGTATGGCTACCGATGAAATTTCCTCTGGTAATGGTATCAAGAATATATCTATTCCAAGGAGTGATGCCTGCATAAAAATTGCGGAGAAGAATGGAAGTGGATTGCTTCCTAGTAGATCTATTTTGAGCATTGCAAATACTATTCCAAGCATCTTTTAGATTTTCACCCTCCCTTTGTTTAAAATTAAGAAATTCATGATCGGGAGTACTAACAATGATAGAAGGATTAGCCATGATGACACACGACGACACAAGAAGCAAGCGAAAAAGAGGCGAGCGGAAAAGAGGGCGAATAAAATGGTAAGGGTGAAGTGGGGGAGAGGAAAACTAGAGGGAAATGGCAAATAATGTAATGCGAGGGATAAGAGTTTGTGATGGGTACTTGGTATGTCTTGACTTATGAGTAGATCTCCCCGGTAATGGCGCCAGAAATCCTTCTTGCTACCTCTTGAGCACTGCGTTGATTTTCCCTTGAAGAGGAAAGGGTGATGCAGCAAAGTAACACTACAAAAAAAGACACATCCGTGACATTTTGGGCCGAATGAATTTTTTTTCTGTCATACATATGACACTTCTATGACGATAATTGTGACAAAACCTGGTATCATCATAGATGCGGTGGGCTCCTACTTCTATGACAAAAAATCATGACAGAAAATGGGCTTTTTGTCCTGGGCGGGCCGGATACGCAGCTGCATGACATTCTTTGGGCCGTCCATGACGGAAAAAACCATGGTAGAAGCGAGGGGGAGGAAAATTTCGGGGAGTTCCCGGTTACGGTGGGAGGTCGGGGGCCGAGCCATGCGCATTTCACTTGTACACGTACGCGCGCGTGTGTGAGGCGTTGGCTCTAACTAAAACCGAGCAAGGCGTTGGGCTCTAACTGAACCTAAGCGATTGCACTGCAGGCTACGCGTTACTGAACCCGAGCGATCGATCGATGGCTGTTAACTGAACCCGATCGAGCGATTCCTTCACTACTGCTGCTAACTGAAGCCGATCGATGCTGCCTCTGGGATGAACAGTGAGCGTTGCGGGGGGGGGGGGGGGGGGGGGGGGGGGGGGGGGGGGGGGGGGGGGGGGGGGGGGGTTGGATGAATAGTGAGCGGTCGCGTTGCCTCTGGATGAACAGGAACCCGTGGATTTTTGGAGGGTTGAATGAACAGTAGATGGTGGAGGGGTGCCCGTGGAGGGGTGGTTGAACAGGACCCCGTGGTGTGGAGGGCTGGATGAACAGTAGACGGTCTAGGGGTGGTTGAACAGTAGCCGACGGAGTAGCGCGTAGTGGAGGCTGGATGAACAGGAGCCCGTGGAGGCTGGAGGAGGTCGACGGTGGAGATGAACAGTATCCCGTGGAGTCCCATTTTGCGGTACGCCACACCCCTCCTGATGAACAGGACCCCCGTTTCGACCGTAGCGCTCCAACACAAATCCGTTTCGTCCGTTTTGCGGTACGCCACACCCCTCCCGATGAACAGGACCCCTGTTTCGACCGTAGGAGGTCCGTTTCATCCATTTTGCGGTATGCCACACCCCTCCCGATCAACAGGACCCCCGTTTCGACCGAAGGAGGTCCGTTTCCTCCGTTTTGCGGTATGCCAGACCCCTCCCGATCAACAGGACCCCGTTCAGGCCTCGTTTTCCATCGCCTGTTCCGTCCAAGCCCTCCCAATGAATACGACCACACATTCCGTTCCGACCTAGCCGGTTGGCTCCCACGCGTTCCGTTGCCTCCCGATGAACACAACGCATTCCGTTGCCTCCCCATGAACACGACGCATTCTGTTCCCCCCCATGAACACGACGACGACGCTGTTTCTCCGTTTCGATCCAACCATGTCAACGAGCCCTCGCCGTACATATGCGCGAGTAGGCGTTCGAGACCCCGCCCGTATGTACACATACATGGCCGTATTTTCTTTATTGCACCCTGGCCGCTGTACGTACGTGTACATGCTACGTGCGCTCCTCTAGTACGACATGTGCGCGCCTCTACATCCACCAGTATATATGTACGCACACGTTCGCGACCAGAATGACAACACTATGTACGCTTCGACAGGTGGGTCCCGACTGTCAGGCACTTCTTTGTGTGCGAAGATGTAGCTGGTGGACCCAGCAATCAGGGGGGCGGATCGTTTTATTTTTTTGCGCGGATGCACTTCCTTGCGTGCGAAGGTGTAGCTGGTGGGTCCCAGTAGTCAGGGGGGAAATGTTCTTTTCGCGAAATACGGTGGCCCGTCCGGTGGGTCCCCGCTGTCAGGTGGAGGAATAATTATTTTGCACGTAATAAGGAGGCACTTCCTTGCTGCGGCTATGGACCCAGCTGTCAGCGTCTCCACGCACAGTACTCTTCCGATGGAAGTCGGTCGTTGACCACATTGACCACGCCGCGCCGAGAGCACCACGCCGGTGGACGACGGCAAGGCCTAGGAAGGGGACGATACGGAGGCAGGGAAGACTCGGCTGTTGTTTCCCACGCGGAGGGTAGTACGACTGTACGAGGGTTTACTGGTTCGTCTGCCGTCGCCGGAGAATAACAGCAGGTATGGGTGAGTAGAGGGATGGCTAGGCCAGCGATGGGAGTACGGTGGGGTGGTGAGGCCTGTGCGACAGCACAACCGGCCGCGGGGAGGAGGGAGTAGGAAGTCCCACCGGCGCTTGTTTGAGCGGCTGGAGCAGGAAGAGCAGAGATTGAAGAAGCACGACGACCGTTGGATGGACATCCAACAGTCAGTGCTTGTGCGTCAACCTTTTTTTAGGAAAGCCTCAAATCTATGGAAAACAACATACAACCCATCTGCCATTATTTGTAATAATTTACAGCCCATTTGCTAATTCTTAAGGTTTTTTTGGAGCCCATATTCTTTTTGTTAGCATTACAGCCCATATTGTGGCTATGGTTTAAAAAGTATACGAAATTTTGCATATTCCGGTGTGGTCCAAACTGTTTTTAATCCCGAAATTTTGACTCACATTCAAACTGATTTTAAAAATAAATGTATATCAATATAAAATCCAACAAATTCTCCACGCATAAAATTAATGTAATTTAAAATCTTGAAATGAAAAAAATATATGAAACTAATTGCCGGTTTGATGTGTTTTAAAATGTACATCCCATTTCTCATTACTGATGGGCCATTTTCTCGGCCAGCCGAATGAAAGCTCACCTCGTCTTGAAAGATTTGCAACCCAACAGGCCTTACAAAGCGACTTACTTGGCAAATCACAAAAAAACTGGGTTGTGGTCGTGGACCCAGCTGTCAGCCTCTCCACGTACAGTACTCTTCCGATGGAAGTCGTTCCTTGACCATGTTGACCACGCCGCACGGAGAGCACCACGGCGGTGGACGACGGCGAGGCCCAGGAAGGGGACGACGCGCAGCCGGGGAAGACGCGGCAGTGGAAGCCCGCGTGGAAAGGAGTACGAGGGTTCACTGGTTCGGCTGCGGTGTGAGGCTGCCGTTGCTGTAGGGCCTAGCCAGCGGTGGGAATAGTAGGGGGCGGTGAGGCCTCTGCGGCAGCACAGCCGGCCACGGGAGGCAGGAGCATGCAGCACGACCGGTGCTGCTTTGGGCGACTGGATCAAGAAGACCAGAGGTTGAAGAAGCTCTACGGTCGTTGGATGGACATCGTACGATCACTCGAGCTAGAATCGTTCATATTGACTAAGTTGACAAAGCCCTTTGTCCCCGTCAACTTAGTAGGCCCACAAGTCAGCCTCCCACCAAGGTGGGGCCCAGCTAGCCGGGGGAGTATTCATATTTGTGTGTAATAAGGAGGCACTTCCGGTGGGTCCGAGCTGACAGCGGGGGGAATGTTTTTTCGTGAAATACGGTGGCCCGTCCGGTGGGTCCCAGCAGTCAGGGGGAAACGATTTTTTTCGCAAAATACTGGTGGCCCGTCCGGTGGGTCCCCGCTATCAGGTGGATTAATAATTATTTTCTGCATAATAAGGAGGCACTTCCTTGCGGCTGCCGTGTACCCAGCTGTCAGCCTCTCTACGTACAGTATTCTTCCGATGGAAGTCGGTCGGTGACCACATTGACCCCGTCGTGCCGAGAGCACCACGGTGGTGGACGACGGCGAGGCCTAGGAAGGGGACGACGCGGAGCCGGGCAAGACGTGGCAGTGGATGCCCACGCGGAGAGGAGTACGAGCGTTCACTGGTTCGGCTGCGGTGTGAGGCTGCCGTCGCCGCAGAATAACAGGGGGTGTGGGTGAGTGGAGGGATGGCCTGGCCAGCGGTGGGAGTAGTATGGGGGCGGTGAGGCCTCCGCGGCAGCATAGCCGGCCACGGGAGGCAGGAGCAGGCGGCACGACCGGTGCTGCTTTGGGCGGATGGACCAAGAATCCCAGAGGTTGAAGAAGCACTACGGCCGTTGGATGGACATTGTACGGTCATTGAAGCTAGAATCATTATATTGACTAAGTTGACAAAGCCCTTAGTACGCTCCAACTTAGTAGGCCCACAGGTCAGCCTCCGAAACGGTGCGCCCCAGATGTCAGGGGGAGGAATCATTTTTTGGGCGGCCGAAGCTAAGAATATCCGAGATTGAAGAAGAAGCAGGACATTCGTTGGATAGACATCCAACGGCCTCTGCTGCTAGAACTGTGTGTTGACTATAATAAGTTGACAAAGCCTTGCATACGCGTCAACTTATTTTTTTTAGGGAACGTGTCACTTAGTAGGCCCACAAGTGTGTCGCAGAGAACTTATAGCCCATTTGCGTTTTGTAAGAATGGATAGCTCATTTTTGAATTCTAATGGAATTTACAACAGCCGATTTACAGTTTGTTAAAAGTACAGCCCGTTTTCTAGCTAGGACAACGATTAATAATTTCAACCAACCGTTGAAGACAGAATTCAATAAAATTTCCCACATTTTGATGGGATCCGCAATATTTTTATCCCGAAATTTCAAGTCAGATTAAATATAAATTTGTATTACGTAAAAATCCAACGGAACATTGTGCGCGCAACTTTGAAAATTTAAGATTTTCAAAATCCATAAATAATATTTTATAAACTAATTTCGTGTTTGGTGCATTTTTTTATAGTTACCGCCCAGTTTTTATAATTACATCTCATTTATTATTTTTAAAGCCCATTTTCCTGTTAAGCCTAATCCATCCCTCCTAGGAAAGATTTGCAGCCCAGCGGGGCGGAGAATAACAAGTTGTCCTTGCCTGGGTATTCCTCTAAAAGACGTATAGCTGGGCTAGCCATTTTCATCTTGAAAAAATTAGTATCTAGGCTGGATATCTGGCCTGGGCTAGACGGGCCACAGCCCGCCCAGTTAATACCCTGCTCTCCTCTGAACAACAACGAAATCATCGCCAAGAAAAACTCGGAAGTGCTCACGCCTCAAAAACACAAATACTAGTCGAGCTGCTTGGTCCCAGCTGTCGGCCGCACCTTGTGCAATTCTCTCGTTTATATTGACTACATAGGTTGACAACGGTGTGGGACCGTGATGTCAGTAAACCAGGAGAAAGCAAAAAAAATATAGTTGTACATAATAAGGAGGCACTTGCGTACGTACGGCTATGGCCCTAGTGGGTCCCTAGTGTCATCCAGTCAAAATAAAGTCATCTCTTGAATCCTCATGTTCGTTGATGATGTTAACAATGCTCGGCGCCACGGCGAGCGCAACAACTCGAAGGACAAAGGAGAGGGCCTTGCGGGCCCTACGGATGGTCTGATACAGCGCCCACTACCCATTCAGGAAGCCAAGATCATCGGACACCTATGAGAACCTTCGAGAAACTGAGACGACATGAAACAGTAAGGTCGCTGTAACGCCTTCGATGCGGCTATATCTCCTACGTGTCGAAGCACGACTTAGAGGCATAACCGCATTTAAAGCAGTGTCGCAAGTAAGGTAATCCTCACAACAACCCATGTAAATAGATAAAAGGGGAAAAGGTACATAGTTGGCTTACACTCGCCACGTCACACAAATACATGAATAACATTACAATCATCCAATACACTCATGGTCCGACTACGATACCAAAATAAAGATCAACCCCCACAAGCGACAAAGTCCCCGATCGCCCCAACTGGGCACCACTACTGATCATCTGGGAAAGACACATTGTAACGACGAGAGTCTTCATCGAACTCCCACTTGAGCTCAAGCGCATCGTCTGGAACGGTATCATCGGTCCCTGCATCTGGTTTGGAAGTAATCTGTGAGTCACGGGGACTCATCAATCTCGCACCCTCGCGATCAAGACTATTTAAGCTTATAGGTAAGACAAGGTATGATGTGGAGCTGCAGCAAGCGACTAGCATATATGGTGGCTAACCTATTCGCAAAAGAGAGCGAGAAGAGAAGGCAAAAGCACGGTCGAACAACTATGATCAAGAAGTGATCCTAGAACAACCTACGTCAAGCATTACTCCAACACCGTGTTCACTTCCCGGACTCCGCTGAGAAGAGACGATCACGGTAACACATGCGGTTGATTCATTTTAATCAAGTTAAGTTTTAAGTTATCTACAACCGGACATTAACAAATTCCCATCTGCCCATAACCGCGGGAACGGCTTTCGAAAGTTCAAATCCCTGCAGGGGAGTCCCAACTTAGCCCATCACAAGCTCTCACGGTCAACGAAGGATATTCCTTCTCCCGAGACATTCCGATCAGGCTCGGCATCTCGGTTACAAGACATCCTTGACAATGGTAAAACTAAACCAGCAACACCGCCTGAATGTGCCGACAAATCCTGATAGGAGCTACACATATCTCGTTCTCAGGGCACACCGGATTGTCCAAGGTTCCGGTAGGCCAGCCCAGAGTTGCCCTTGGTGGCCACCGGCAGCTGACAGGTTAGACCAACACTCAGAGGAGCACCGGCCCGGGGGTTTAAATAAAGATGACCCTTGAGTCCGAGGAACCCAAAGGAAAAAGAGGCTAGGTGGCGAATGGTAAAATCAAAGTTGGGCATTGCTGGAAGAGTTTTATTCAAGGCGAACTGTCAAGGGGTTCACATTATAACCCAACCGCGTAAGGAACGCAAAATCCGGGAACATAACACCGATATGACGGAAACTAGGGCGGCAAGAGTGGAACAAAACACTAGGCAAAAGGCCGAGCCTTCCACCCTTTACCAAGTATATAGGTGCATTAAGATAAACAAGATAATATGGTGATATCCCAACAATAAACAATGTTCCAACAAGGAACAATCTCCAATCTTCACCTGCAACTAGCAACGCTAAAAGAGGGGCTGAGCAAAGCGGTAACATAGCCAATCAACGGTTTGCTAGGACATGGTGGGTTAGAGGTTTGACCTGGGAATTTGGGAGGCATGATAAGCAAGTGGTAGGCATCGTAGCATAGGCATAGCAAAAGAGCAAGCATCTAGCAAGCAAAGATAGAAGTGATTTCGAGGGTATGATCATCTTGCCTGCAAAGGTGTCAGAGTTGACTTGATCCTCGTAAGCGAACTCAACGGGCTCCTGGTTCGTGAACTCGTCTCCCGGCTCTACCCAAAAAAGAACAACAAGCAAACGGGATACAATCAACCACGTGCCATGCTCAAACAACATGATGCAAACATGGTATGATATGCGGGATGCGGTATGTGATGCATATGCAAGATTTGACAAGGAATGATTGAACCTGGCCTCAACGTGGAAATCCAAGAGTACCACTGGAAAGGTGAGGTGATTTCAGTTGAAATCGATATAAAGATCACCGGAATCGGATGCACGGTTTGGAAATGGCAAGCAAAACAAATATGGCACCGGTGTGCGATAATCAGCAAGTGACCAACTAAATGCATCAAGATAAATATACTACAGCACTCAAACATAACAACAAAATACATAGCAGGGATCCAGTCATGATTCTTGACAAAATATGAACACTGAGCTACGGCTAATTCATCCATTAACAGGTTCAAACAAGCATGGCAAAAGTGCAAATGATAATAGGTTTCAGACTTGGTGAAATTAACACAAGTCTGGAATTTATCATCAGGAAGCACACTTTAGAGCATGAAAACTACAAGCTACAGGAACTTAACATGGCAAAGCGAGGCATGGCATGAAGCTACTCAAAGCACTTAACAAAAGTCGCTTAGTGACCTTGAGCCAAAAGGGATTAGAAAATACAATTGCAAGCATGTGAACATGGCAAAAACATAAACACATTCAGACTTGGTGAAAAACTGGAGCATGCAAATCAGTTAACGAGTAGGCATGTTAACGAGCTCGATGCACTCACTACAGAGTATGGCATGAAAAACTAAGCATACACCCATCAAGAATACATGGCATAGAAGCTAGACATGGCAAGAACATCAACATAGCATGCACAGATCAATAGCAACATCCACGGCAAAATCGCTAAACATGTCAACAATCTGCCAGGATTCACTTTATAGCAAAAGTAGAGCTCGATTGACTCAAGCTAGGGTGCTCCATAAATGCAAACAAAGACATGGATGGATATAGCGCCATAATGTTAACAAATCATCCTTACTGATCATCCTCAAAAGAAGCACGGATCACTAGGAAATAACATGAACATATGGCATAATGACAAAAACAGAATAAGGACTTAGTGAAATTCGAAGTCCCTGAATTCAGCATTACCGATTATGCTACTTTGCAAGCTTGTGCTAGTCACCACAAATATCACAAAAGTACATGGCAAGCACCTATGTAAAGATGGCATGGCATATAACAAAACACATGTAGAGCTCAGGAGCATAGCATGCACACTTTAATCATGGCAAAGATGACAAAATGTCATTTGGTGAAACAGATCCGGCAAATTCCTCACATAGCCCTCTTCCAACAGCATTTCAGGCATCAAGATGAGCTCAAATGAAAATTATGCAATGAGATGAAATGATGTACTTGTCGAGGCGAACAATTTGATGTGCTACACGCATGAATCGGAGCTACGGATGCAGAGTTATAGCATGCCAAAGTTTGCAAAAAATTAGGGTTCGGGGAAGAAGTCAACCGAGGGGAGTTGACCAGATCTGGATCCGGCGCGGCACTGTTCACCGGAGCACGACTCCCGAGGTTCGCCGGACTTGGAGCTTGAGGGCGTCGCCGGCGACGTGGTTGGGCAGGGCGGTGGAGGTGGTTGGAGTGGCCGGTCGGCGGAGGCGTGGCGCCGGAGGTCGGCTGGCACGACAGGTGGCACGGCTCGCCGGAGTGGTGATGGCGGGCGGCGAGCTCAGGCGGTGGCGCTGGCCGGAGCCGAGCGGCGGCGGGCTGAGCAATCGCCGGCGAGGAGGCGGACGGGCGGCGCGGCAAGATCTAGGCGGCGGGGAGGGCGATGGGCCTGGAGGGCCGGAGACGGGCCCCGCGGGCCGCGGCGGGTGCGGACGGCGATGTGGGGCTCGGGCACCACATGGCACTTCAGGAGTGGACGGCGGTGAGGGCGGACATGTCCGGCCGACCGGATCTCGTCCGGCGGCATGAGGAGGGGATTTTTTTCGGGTTTCGTCCGTGATTTCGAATGGGGGCTCTTTATATAGAGGTAGAGGGAGCTAGCGAGCTCCAAATGGAGTGCGGTTTTCGGCCACACGATCGTGATTGAACGCTCTAGATGATGGAGGGGTTTTGGGCCAAATTGGAAGGGTGTTGGGCTGCAACACAAACGAGGCTTTCTCGGTCCCTCGGTTAACCGTTGGAGTATCAAACGAAGTCCAAATGGTACGAAAGTTGACAGGCGGTCTACCGGTAGTTAACCAAGGACGCATGGCAAGTCTCGGTCCAATCCGGAAATGTTTAACGCCCACACACGAAAAGAGGTAGCAAGGGGCACCGGAGGAGATAGGAGCGCCGGAATGCAAAACGGACAACGGGGAAAATGCTCGGATGCATGAGACGAACACGTATGCGAATGCAATGCACATGATGACATGATATGAGATGCATGACAAAGGCAAAAACACACAGAGAGAAAAAACTGACAATGAGGAAAATAAAATAACTTAGGCCGGAAATGGCAAGAGTTGGAGTACAGATAGTCTCCAAGTATCGGTCTAATCCGAAAATGTTTAACGCCCACACACGAAAAGAGGTAGCAAGGGGCACCGGAGGAGATAGGAGCGCCGGAATGCAAAACGGACAATGGGGAAAATGCTTGGATGCATGAGACGAACAGGTATGCGAATGCAATGCACATGATGACATGATATGAGATGCATGACAAAGGCAAAAACACACGGAGAGAAAAACCCGACAACAAGGAAAATAAAATAACTTAGGCCGGAAACGGCAAGAGTTGGAGTACAGATAAGGTAAATTACATCCGGGGTGTTACAACACTCCACCACTACGAAAGGATCTCGTCCCGAGATCTAGGACTGGAAAAACGCCGGGTACTCAGAACGGAGGTGATCCTCGCGTTCCCAGGTGGCTTCACGGTCGGAATGGTGTGACCACTTGACTTTGAGGAATTTGATTGACTTGTTGCGAGTCTTGCGCTCAGTTTCTTCAAGAATAGCAACTGGGTGCTCACGATAAGAAAGGTCTTCTTGGAGATCAATGTCTTCAAAGTTGACGGTGCGGTCAGGGGTCTTGAAGCACTTGAGGAGCTGAGAGACATGGAACACGTCGTGCACATTTGCAAAGTTGGAGGGAAGCTCGAGTTGATAGGCGAGATTGCCTCTCTTGCTGATGATTTTGAAAGGACCCACGTATCTAGGGGCAAGCTTCCCTTTGATACCGAAGCGACGAGTACCTTCCGTTGGAGAAACGCGGAGGTAAACATGGTCTCCGATCTCGAAAACCAAATCACGATGGTTACTATCATAGTAGCTCTTCTAGCATGATTGCGCTGCTTTGAGGTTATCACGAATGACTTTGCACATTTCCTCTGATCAAGTCATTTCCAAGAAGTTGACTTTCACCGGTCTCTGACCAGTTGAGAGGAGTACGGCACTTCCTGCCATAGATAATTTCAAATGGGGCCTTGCCCGAACTCGCTTGGAAGCTGTTGTTGTAGGAGAACTTGACATATGGAAGACAATCTTCCCACTTCATACCGAAAGAGATAATGCAAGCCCTGAGCATATCTTCAAGAATCTGATTGACACGCTCGACTTGACCGCTAGTTTGAAGATGAAAAGCTGTGCTGAAACGGATGTTGGTGCCCATGGCCTTCTGAAAAGAATCCCAAAACTTGGAGGTAAAGATGCTGCCATGGTCTAAAGAGATCAACTACGGAATGCCGTGCAGAGAGACAATCCGAGAGGTATAAAGCTTTGCCAATTGAGCTGCTGTGATAGACGCTTTGATAGGCAGAAAGTGATCCACTTTAGTGAGTTGGTCGATGACAACGAATATAGCATCATTGCCATGCTTGGACTTTGGAAATCCCGTCACGAAGTCTATCTCAATGTGGTCAAACTTCCATTCTAGAATTGAAAGAGGTTGGAGGAGACTAGCTGGTCGTTGGTGTTCTGCCTTCACTCTTCTGCAGACATCACATTCATTCACGAACTGAGCAATCTCGCGCTTCATTCGAGTCCACCAATACGCCTTCTTGAGGTCATTGTACATCTTTGTGCTCCTAGGGTGGATGGAGAGGAGTGAATTGTGAGCCTCGTTCATAATGACTTTATGAAGGTTACCTTTAGGCACAACAATGCGATCCTCGAAGAAGAGAGTATCCTTGTCATGAAGGCGATAGCACTTGTATTTGGGTTGACTCTTGGCAATCCCAATCTTCACCTTCTTCACCATAGCATCAAGAAGTTGAGCCTCGCGAATCTGATCTTCCAAAGTAGGAGAGACTTGAAGGTTTGCCAGAAATCCTTGAGGAACAACTTGCAGATTGAGTTTGCGGAAAGCTTCACAAAGCTCGGGTTGGTAAGGCTTGAGAATCAAACTGTTGCAGTAAGCCTTCCTGCTCAATGTGTCAGCAATTACATTGGCCTTGCCTGGAGTATATTCGATACTCGGATTATACTCTTGAATCATTTCGACCCAACGAGTCTGCCTGAGGTTGAGATTAGGCCGAGTGAAGATGTAGTTGAGACTCTTGTGGTCAGTGAAGATGTCCACTTTTCTTCCCAATAAGAGATGTCTCCAAGTCAAAAGAGCATGCACAACTGCCGCCTACTCGAGGTCGTGAGTGGGGTAGTTCTTCTCGTTGGGCTTCAACTGGTGAGAGGTATAGGCCACAACTTTCTTCTCTTGCATCAACACTGCACCAAGACCTTGAAGAGAGGCATCACAGAAGACCTCGAACGGTTTGGATTCATCAGGAGGAGTCAGAATTGGAGCAGTGACTAATTTCTCTTTCAGGGTGTTGAAAGTGATGTCACATTCAGGAGACCAAACGTACTTCACGTGCTTCTGGAGAAGGTTGGGAAGCGGCTTCGCGATCTTTGAGAAGTTCTCAACGAACCTTCGACAGTAGCTTGCGAGCCCAAGGAAGCTGCGGAGTTGCTTCATGTTCTGAGGTGGTTCCCAATTCACAATTGCAGACACCTTCTCAGGATTCACCGCTATGCCCTTGGCAGAGATGATATGTCCAAGATAGAGAACCTCATCGAGCCAACACTCGCACTTTGAAAACTTGGCGTAGAACTGATGTTCTCTCAGCTTATCGAGCACCAAACGCAAGTGCTTGGCATGATCTTCCTTGTTCTTGGAAAAGACCAAAATGTCATCGAGGTAGACCAAGACGAAGTCATTTGTGTAGGGGTTGAAGATGAAGTTCATCATGCAAGAGAAAGTCGGCGGAGCGTTGACGAGGCCAAAAGACATCACAGTGTATTCATATGAACCATAGCTTGTTCTGAAAGCTGTCTTGGGGATATCTTTCTCACGAATTCGGATCTGGTGATAGCCCATACGGAGATCAAGCTTGGAGAATACTTGAGAACCTTTGAGTTGTTCAAACAGCTCATTGATGTTGGGAAGTGGGTACTTGTTCTTTATAGTCTTCTTGTTCAATGGACGGTAGTCAACACAAAGTCGGTCCGTTCCATCCTTCTTCTTCACAAAAAGAACTCCACAACCCCACGGAGAAGAACTAGGTCGGATGAGACCCATTCGCTCTTGAATATCAAGTTGCTTCTTCAGCTCCTTCAACTCTTTAGGTCCTAGCTTGTAAGGACGTTTGCAAACAGGTTCCGTGCCAGGCTCAAGATCGATGACGAATTCAACTGGCCGGTGCGGAGGCATTCCTGGAAGACGTCTTGATATTCGCAAACGACTGGAATTTGAGAGATGGCATCCAGTTCACCCTTCTCATTGAGAGAAAACAGACGGATGGTATCGTCATTAGCGGCAAAAACAATAACATCCTCAGACGAATGAGTCAATTGAATCTGCCTGGCAGCACAATCAAGCTGAGCCTTGTGCTTAGAAATCCAGTCCATTCCAATAATAAGATCAATATCCGAGTCACCAAGAACAGTAGGAGAAGACAGAAACTTGTAGTCACCCAAAGTGATAGTAACATCCGGAACAATGGAGTTAGCATTCATGCGCCTACCTGGAGAGACAACTGCTATCGGTCTAGGAAAAACTTGCAAAGCCAACTCATGCTTAGATGCAAAAGGTCTTGAGATGAAACAATGTGATGCACCAGTGTCAAAAAGAACTTTTGCAGGAATATCGTTAACAGGAAGGTTACCCATGATGACATCTGACGAGTCCTCTGCCTGAGCTGCATTCATCAAGTTGACCTTGGCGTGCTTGGGGTTATGCTTGACCACAGCTATACTTGCAGATATCACAGGAGGGGGAGGAGGGAGACGCCTCTGATTGAAGCATTTGTTGGCATAGTGACCCTTCTGTTGGCACTTGTTGCACGTGACCTACGAGAGCGGACGATGATACGGAGCACTTGATCTTGGAGCTTGAGACGAAGTCTTGTTCTGAAAGCCAGGGTTGAGTGGGTGGGAAGATCCACTGCCACCTTTGCTCTTCTGCTGATAAGGCTGACGGAACGGAGGAGGAGGAAGCCAATACTTCTGCTGCTTAGCCACTTGAGTTGAGGAAGAAGGAGTTGCATCTCTGACTCGCTTCTTGGAAGCATCGCACTTCAGTTGAGCAGTCTCTTGCTTCATTGCCATGTTGTAAAACTCATCGTACCTCTTGGGCTCAGAGAGGACGAGAGCTAGCTGGATTTCTTCTCTGAGACCACCCCTGAACTGGTATATCATGCTCTTCTCATCAGGGACGTCTTGCTTAGCAAAACGGGCGAGTTTCTGAAACATTTTGTTGTACTCGTAAACAGACACAGTGCCTTCCGTTAGGTTGCGGAATTCGCCCTATAGTGAGTCGTATTACAATTCACTGGCCGTCGTTTTACAACGTCGTGACTGGGAAAACCCTGGCGTTACCCAACTTAATCGCCTTGCAGCACATCCCCCTTTCGCCAGCTGGCGTAAGTTGGAAAGAGGCAAACTTGACAAAGTCCTCAGGCCTGACGTTACTGCACTCGAAATGCTTGCATATGTCCACGAGCCAATCATCAGCGTCTGTTGCCTCAACACAATTGCTGAAGGTCTTTGGCTGGATAGCAAGGAACTGGTGGTGTGTAGCAAAGTGGTTCTGATTGTTGCCATGACCTTGGTTCCCTTGGTTGCGCTCTTGAAGAAGTTGCATGATCAGCTGCGTGTTTGCATTGGTAGCGGCCATCACAACTTGCCATGCCTCCGGAGGTGGAGGTGGTGGTGGCGGATCAGGATTCGGAGTCGTGCGCATTGGAGGAGCCATCCTGAAGAGGTTGACATCCGTTAGCACATTGACAGACAAATATTGAAGCTGAATCAAACGGGTTGAAATTGCAACATAAAGTCTTCACATCCGAACCAAATGAACGAATGCATTCCAATTGAAATGGTCACATATCCATAAATTGAGAAGCCACTTAGAATTGAGGTAGAAGAATAAAACCAACAAGGTACGAACAAGAACGAATACTTGGTGAGGATTACCCAATCCCAAACCAAATATCCGCGGAAGAAGAACTAGAGCTACAAGAATTCCCACCTATGAAACTCCCGAACCTTTCCGGTTATGCAATCAGGTGTTGGGGATACAAGGGAAGCATAATATCTCACCCATATCTAGCAAATCCTACATCCAGCTGTATCCATCCTTCAACACATAACCGAGAAAAACTTCGTAAATCATCTACCTCAACCTTCGAAAAGCATCCGTTATACGAGTTATGGCAATACTCCCGAACTCCCGCCCCAGTACTGGGTGGCGTCGAGGTTATCTCACCAACAAGTGCATAAAAGATATTTTCGATGTCGGCGAAACTCAGGTATTCCAGAATCTCAACGATAAAATTGTGACGACAACACCTCGGAGCTCAACTCCCCGGGACACTGCCACAACCCCTAAATGACAGGAGGCACCAAGAACAATATTCTCGTCACAAATCGATCGGAACGATTCCAAGATACCCGCGTGATCCTAAAAAAATCTTAGTGAAATTTGAGAAGAGAAGAGTCAAAACTCTACGTTAGGATGCCTCACCAGAGCGATGACGGGACTGGGAAGTAAAAAGAATTCCTAAACTCTCCGATATATAATTCCTAAATGACTCAAAACATTTTTCTAGACTCAACAACGCCAACGATTCGATCAAGCAGGGGGCTCCTAAGGTCGAGGAAGGCTCTGATACCAACTTGTAACGCCTTCGATGCGGCTATATCTCCTACGTGTGAAAGCACGACTTAGAGGCATAACCGCATTGAAAGCAGTGTCGCATGTAAGGTAATCTTCACAACAACCCATGTAAATAGAAAAAAGGGGAAAATGTACATAGTTGGCTTACACTCGCCATGTCACACAAGTACATGAATAACATTACAATCATCCAATACACTCATGGTCCGACTACGGTACCAAAATAAAGATCAACCCCCACAAGCGACAAAGTCCCCGATCGCCCCAACTGGGCACCACTATTGATCATCTGGGAAAGACACATAGTAACGACGAGAGTCTTCATCGAACTCCCACTTGAGCTCAAGCGCATCGTCTGGAACGGTATCATCGGTCCCTGCATCTGGTTTGGAAGTAATGTGTGAGTCACAGGGACTCAGCAATCTCGCACCCTCGCGATCAAGACTATTTAATCTTATAGGTAAGACAAGGTATGATGTGGAGCTGCAGCAAGCGACTAGCATATATGGTGGCTAACCTATTCGCAAAAGAGAGCGAGAAGAGAAGGCAAAAGCACGATCGAACAACTATGATCAAGAAGTGATCCTAGAACAACCTACGTTAAGCATTACTCCAACACCGTGTTCACTTCCTGGACTCCGCCGAGAAGAGACCATCACGGTAACACACGCGGTTGATTCATTTTAATCAAGTTAAGTTTCAGGTTATTTACAACCGGACATTAACAAATTCCCATCTGCCCATAACCGCGGGCACGGCTTTCAAAAGTTCAAATCCCTGCAGGGAGTCCCAACTTAGCCCGTCACAAGCTCTCACGGTCAATGAAGGATATTCCTTCTCCTGAGACATTCCGATCAGGCTCGGCATCCCGGTTACAAGACATCCTCGACAATGGTAAAACTAAACCAGCAACACCGCCCGAATGTGCCGACAAATCCCGATAGGAGCTACACATATCTCGTTCTCAGGGCACACCGGATTGTCCAAGGTTCTGGTAGGCCAGCCCAGAGTTGCCCCTGGTGGCCACCGGCAGCTGACAGGTTGGACCAACACTCAGAGGAGCACTGGCCCGGGGGTTTAAATAAAGATGACCCTTGAGTCCGCGGAACCCAAGGGAAAAAGAGGCTAGGTGGCGAATGGTAAACCAATGTTGGGCATTGCTGGAAGAGTTTTATTCAAGGCGAACTGTCAAGGGGTTCCCATTATAACCCAACCGCATAAGGAATGCAAAATCCGGGAACATAACACCGATATGACGGAAACTAGGGCGGCAAGAGTGGAACAAAACACTAGGCAAAAGGCCGAGCCTTCCACCCTGTACCAAGTATATAGGTGCATTAAGATAAACAAGATAATATGGTGATATCCCAACAATAAACAATGTTCCAACAAGGAACGATCTCCAATCTTCACCTGCAACTAGCAACACTATAAGAGGGGCTGAGCAAAGCGGTAACATAGCCAATCAACGGTTTGTTAGGACATGGTGGGTTAGAGGTTTGACATGGCAATTTGGGAGGCATGATAAGCAAGTGGTAGGCATCGTAGCATAGGCATAGCAAAAGAGCGAGCATCTAGCAAGCAAAGATAGAAGTGATTTCGAGGGTATGATCATCTTGCCTGCAAAGTTGTCAGAGTTGACTTGATCCTCGTAAGCGAACTCAACGGGCTCCTCGTTCGTGAACTCGTCTCCCGGCTCTACCCAAACAAGAACAACAAGCAAACGGGACACAATCAACCACGTGCCATGCTCAAACAACATGATGCAAACATGGTATGATATGCGGGATGCGGTATGTGATGCATATGCAAGATTTGACAAGGAATGATTGAACCTGGCCTCAACTTGGAAATCCAAGAGTGCCACTAGAAAGGTGAGGTGATTTTGGTTCAAATCGATATAAAGATCACCGGAATCGGATGCACGGTTTGGAAATGGCAAGCAAAACAAATATGGCACCGGTGTGCGATAATCAGCAAGTGACCAACTAAATGCATCAAGATAAATATACTACAATACTCCAACATAACAATAAAATACATGGAAGGGATCCAGTCATGATGCTTGACAAAAGATGAACACTGAGCTACGGCTAATTCATCCATTAACAGGTTCAAACAAGCATGGCAAAAGTGCAAATGATAACAGGTTTCAAACTTGGTGAAATTAACACAAGTCTGGAATTTATCATCAGGAAGCACACTTTAGAGCATGAAAACTACAAGATACAGGAACTTAACATAGCAAAGCAAGGCATAGCATGAAGCTACTCAAAGCACTTAACAAAAGTCCCTTAGTGACCTTGAGCGAAAAGGGATCAGAAAATACAATTGCATGCATGTGAACATGGCAAAAACATAAACAGATTCAGACTTGGTGAAAAATCAGTTAATGAGTAGGCATGTTAACGAGCTCGATGCACTCACTATAGAGCATGGCATGACAAACTAAGCATACACCCATCAAGAATACATGGCATAGAAACTAGACATGGCAAGAACATCAACATAGCATGCACGGATCAATAGCAACATCCATGGAAAAATCGCTAAACATGTCAACAATCTGCCAGGATTCACTTTATAGTAAAAGTAGAGCTCGATTGACTCAAGCTAGGGTGCTCCATAAATTCAAACAAAGACATGGATGGATATAGCACCACAATGTTAACAAATGATCCTTACTGATCATCTTCAAAAGAGGCACGGATCACTAGGAAACAACATGAACATATGGCATAGTGAAATTCTAAGTCCCTGAATTCAGCATTACCGATTACGCTACTTTGCAAGCTTGTGCTAGTCACCACAAATATCACAAAAGTACATGGCAAGCACCTCTGTAAAGATGGCATGGCATATAACAAAACACATGTAGAGCTCAGGAGCATATCATGCACACATTAATCATGGCAAAAATGACAAAATGTCATTTGATGAAACAGATCTGGCAAATTCCTCACATAGCCCTCTTCCAACAACATTTCAGGCATCAAGATGAGTTCAAATGAAAATGATGCAATGAGATGAAAATGATGCAATGAGATGAAATGATGTACTCATCGAGACGAACATTTTGATATGCTACACGCACGAATCGGAGATACAGATGCAGAGTTATAGCATGGCAAAGTTTGCAAAAAATTAGGGTTCGGGGAAGAAGTCAACCGAGGGGAGTTGACCAGATCTGGATCCGTCGCGGCACTGTTCACCGGAGCACGACTCCCGAGGTTCGCCGGACTTGGAGCCTGAGGGCGTCGCCGGCGACGAGGTAGGGCAGGGCGGTGGAGGTGGCCGGCGTGGCCGGGCGGCGGAGGCGCAGTGCCGGAGCTCGGCCGGCGCGGCAGGTGGCGCGGCTCGCCGGAGTGGTGATGGAGGGCGGCGAGCTCAGGCGGCGGCCCTGGCCGGAGTCGAGAGGCGGCGGGCTGAGCGATCGCCGGCGAGGAGGCGGACGGTCGGCGCGGCAAGGTCCAGGCGGCGGCGAGGGCGACGGGCCCCGCGGGCCGCGGCGGGTGCGGACGGCGATGTGGGGCTCGGGCGCCACGTGGCGCTTCAGGAGTGGACGGCGGTGAGGGCGGACATGTCCTGCCGACCGGATCTCGTCCGGCGGCGCGAGGAGGGGATTTTTTTAGGGTTTCGTCCGTGATTTCGAATGGGGGCTCTTTATATAGAGGTAGAGGGAGCTAGGGAGGTCCAAATGGAGTGCGGTTTTCAGCCACACGATCGTGATCGAACGCTCTAGATGATGGAGGGGTTTTTGGTGGGTTTTGGGCCAAATTGGAATGGTGTTGGGCTGCAACACAAACGAGGCTTTCTCGGTCCCTCGGCTAACCGTTGGAGCATCAAACGAAGTCCAAATGGTACGAAACTTGACAGGCGGTCTACCGGTAGTAAACCAAGGCCGCATGGCAAGTCTCGGTCCAATCCAGAAATGTTTAATGCCCACACACGAAAAGAGGTAGCAAGGGGCACCGAAGGAGATAGGAGCGTAGGAATGCAAAACGAACAACGGGGAAAATGCTCGGATGCATGAGACGAACACGTATGCAAATGCAATGCACATGATGACATGATATGAGATGCATGACAAAGGCAAAAACACATGGAGACAAGAACCCGACACCGAGGAAAATAAAATAACTTAGGCCGGAAACGGCAAGAGTTGGAGTACAGATAAGGTAAATTAGATCCGGGGTGTTACAGTCACGCTTGGGAGCTCTGGTTTATTTCAAACATGTATTAACATGCAAGTGCAATTTACTCGTCATCGTAAACAATGCGTAAAATACAGGCGTAATGAAACCGAGGTCCCGAGGTCTGTAAGTAAAACCGGCGGGTTACGCGTGTAATTTGAGGGACCAGTGTATATTTTACGAGCACTGCTATATGGACGACATTACCAGACGATACATGCATGACGTGCGTATCATGCCATCCATGGGCAAGGCGGAAATAGCAGCTAACAGCTGGATTAGCAATCGTCCGAGTGTCGTTCAGCGTTTTTATCGTGTGTGAAGTACTTCCGATATTTTACTAGTCAAAATCGACCAACCAAGCACCTTCGCCCGAGACCATCTGCTTTAATTTACAAGCGTCAGTTTTACAAGCAGTTTTGGTTGGAAAACGACGATCCAATCATGGCCTAATATCATGAGTTGGTCGGAAGATCATATGGTTTCACGTCTAACCTACCCGACTTGTCGTATAGGATATGAATGAAACATCAGACGATGAACTTCTTAAGCACGGAAACAACAGAAGAGGATGATCTTCTTCACAAGCAAATTACTGGCATTAGATCGACATGCAAAACAATACGAAGCATTATTCTCAGGAGGCACGGTGAACAGCTCGTGATGCCGCATGCCACAACATTCCAAGCTCAACTTTGCAATCAAACACAAGGCCTGGCATTACATAGACAATATTCAGAACAAACTCTTAACATGGGAATATCTCAGCAGAGTAACTATTTACTTCTAAACTGAACACAGGAATAGTAAAAAACACTCGACGCTGCTCACAACAAGGGCGTCCACTCAAAATATCAAATGCATGTCTTCTGGCTAACATCAATGAGAAAATTTTGACAAGGTTTTCCAATTCCAATATATTAAACTAACGTCTTCTTCCTAACATCAATGATTAAACTTTGACAAGCTTTTCCCATTCAAAATATTTAATGCCTATGATTGTCCTGTCGTAGCTTCTTGTACTTGTTTGGGCACTTTTTGCCTAGGGCACTCCACGTGTTGTTAAATTGCCAATGGTCTCTGCAGACTAGTCATGTCACCGGTGTCTAATAATACTCTGTAAAGCTTCTCGGTCATTCCTTCTATAATGTAGCGCAAATAGTGACTGCTTCTTTCTGCAAAGTGGAACGACCAACTGGACCCAGTAATGTAGCAGTTTGCCTTGGACACATTGGCTCCTTTTGTGCAGTTCAACTAAAATCGAAGTCGGAATAAAACCGAGCTTTAATTTTGATATCCCTGTAAGCAACAATAGGTATAAGGGAAACAATTACCGAGAAATAATGGTTGATGACTTGTACTCCCAGAAGAAAAGCATCTACTGATCTACTTTATCTTAATGGGAAACAAAGCAGGAGAGTAGCAATTCTCCATCAGTGTGATTCATTCATATTGACTGAGACATTATCTTAACAATGCCTTGTTTCCACATGTATAAGGAACGACAAAGCAGAAAAGTACCATTCCTAAAATAATGCAACTGATTCATTTTAACAGAGACATTATCTTAACAATACCTTGGTTAAACATGTAGAAAGAACTACGAAGCAGGATAGTACCATTCCTAACAAGTGTTGCAGTTTTGAACTAAGATTCAGTAGTTAATTAATTCTGAGAGTGGCATTGCTTAATTTTACCAGTGGCATTAGATTAACGAAAAGCATAAACAGTTCCAGGGGAGAGTGGGCGCAACAACAGTATGTGCTTCCATCTACTTATAAAGGGGGTGATGCAGAGTTTGTTGTAACAAAGCAACAAGCATCATGTCTGGGTTGGTCCCATTTTTGTTCACTACTTAATGGGAAAAGACAGCAATACAATAGCTTCAATTCAACATTTATTTAAAACAGTACCAATACAAGTAGCACAACATCTCAAAGCACACTGCACAATCATGTGGATGAAGGCTTGTACTGACCTTTCATGAGAGGGACAAGATAAAATACGAATCTACCAACACGAATAGGAAATCCAATCTCGTTTTGTGCAGTTGCACTGAAATCAAGCAAAGTGTTTCACGTAGCGAAGCAAAATTTCGCAATTGCAACAAGTTGAATCGATACGAAGACTAGAAACAAATCTCGATCTCCTTTTGTGCAGTTCCACGAAAATTAAGCAAAGTCACTGGTGTGACATTCAAGTTGAACTGCACAAAACACTCTTAAAACATAAGTGTTTCGAGTAGCGAAGCAAAATGTCGCAATAGTAACAAGTTGAATCGATACCCCTGTTTTAACAGAGGCAAAAAATGAAAAAATTACTTGCCGATAAAGGAGGATGAAACAAACGGTGACAGAAAGAAGCATCTAACTTATCTTGGATGGAAAACAAAGTAGGACAGTAGCATTTGTAAAATGGTTGCATTGATTCATATTAACAGAGACATTTTCTTGAAACAACATTCGTTAAAAAATGTAATTTACTTTTAATAGTGGCATTGCTTCAATTTTCCGGTGACATTCTTAGATTAACAACAGCAAAATAGCTGTATGGGACATGCCAGCACCATGTGCGTCCACATGTATAAATGGGTTATGCAGAGTATGTAGCCGAGCAGCATATATGCGCTGGTCCCATATTTATTCTCTTTGAACCTTCTTCCTATGTGAGGGCATCAAATCTAGTCCTGCACAAACTACCCGACCCCCCAGTTTCTTTCCCTTTTCAACAAAGAGATCGGTTCGTTACAGATGTGTGTACTGGGTTACCCCCTTTTTCCCTTTTCGACCTACAAAGCGGCTGGATAGCCAGTCTATACTACTTTCCGCCCCTCTTTTCCTCATTGAACCACGTCCTAGATTCTTGCTCCAGCCCACCGCACCATTCTTTCCTCTTCGAACCAAGACCTAGATTCGACTACAGATCGAAAAAGATCCACATACAGCTAGAGCAACGACGGTTTCAAAGAAACTTATACCTTAGGATCGTCGGGATGTGGCAAGGCGTGCGGTGGGAGGCCGGATCTGCCCACACTACGTACGACAGCGAGGAAGAAGGGGTCGGTGGCCCTCCTGCACAGGCGTTGGGTGAAAGAGAACAGCGCATCCGGCAGTGGATTGCCTCCCTCGCCGAAGGCGATAGAATGAACGCTACACCTCCTCCCCTTCCCGGTGCGACGGGATACGGATGCCTCCTTCACCAGCTATGAGGGGGGGGAGAGAGACAAGAGGCCAACGCAGTCTTGTTTAGATCTGGTGAAGAGAGGGTGAGAGACTGTGAATATAGCAAACCTAGCAAATGAACGCCGAGCCTCCAGCATGTAAAATATATGTAGTGCGGCGAGCGTGTGGAGAGTGCAAACCCTAAGTTGATGTCCACTCTGTTTGTGGTCTATTTTTTCCTAGTTTTTTTATTTCTTGTTGCTACATTATGTACTTGTGGGAGCTTAGATGTGATATCCTTAAATAACATCTAGATGTGAATTAGACAAACTGATTTTCTAACGTACCAAGAAAGAAAACTCGATCAAAAACAAGCCGCCGCTTCCAGGTCGCGAGAGTCGTCGCGCACACACACATAGACATAGACATGCATATCCGTGTTTACGTAGAATTCCATTTCCATCTCTATCTCCAATCATATTTATCCAACTGGCACATTATTTACGTTGTTAATTATATACGCAGCAATATTAACGTACAACATCTCTTGTTTGTGCATGTACGGACCGCTGCTATGGCCGGTCCTGACCAACCCGAACCCTCTTCATCACCTGCGTGTGCTTCCCGCCCGAAACAATCAGTGTTGCATTCATGCCCGGCCAGATCGGACGCGACCTCTCACTGGCGTCGGCATTGAAGCGGCGCGCCGGCCGAGAGAGCGTCGCCCATGCCGCTGCCGGGTGCATGCGGCTGCTCTGCGTTCAAAGGTCGCAATAGCCGGCTACAACATGCATGTAAAAAGTTCTTGGGAGTTCGTGCTACAGCTAGCTGTCCTCCCCCAACTCGTCAATCTCTTCTAGTAGTGCTAGTACTCCATGGCGTGATCCATCGACAAGCAGGCGGGAAAGTTATCATATACTCGGTTTGCGGTGAGTGGCATGCCGAGCGACCGTGTGGGATCGAGCCATGGAGGAGGGTGAGACACGAACACGATAGACGTGATTTAAATGTTGGTTTTGCTCGATGGCACGATCCAACGAAACAAAACATTGGTTTCTCCCCGTTTCCATTTTTTCTCCGGAAAACAGAAACTTTCCACTCCATTTTCATTCCTATTCCAAGGTTGCCCCGTTACAACATTCCATCAAATACAAAGGAAAACTAACACGCATGCTGATGCATCTCAATGGTTCATAGATCATAGCCAATATTTACTTCACAACTAAAGAAAAAAATTGTGAGAGCGTGTACGAAAGAAAAACTACTGATGGGGTCACTACGACTTAAACCCTAAACCCTAAACATGATTTAATTTCCTGGCCAGGTAGAACCTGTCGAAAGAAAGACGCCTGGCACCCTCGGATCATACGATGCTTTTGTGCAGTTCCACTAAAATCGACCTGAGCACCCCTGATGGCAAAGATATTGAAGAAGTGTGATTAGAATAATAGTACTGGCACTAGTTCATGAGACATAAACTCATCACAAGTAGAAGCCGGTAGAAGTAGAGAAAGATCGACATGGAGATGGAGCTACGGCAGTCGAGCAAGTCGGCTCCAAAAGGAAGATGGACTACCTGGGACGTCGGGCTATAGCTAGAAGGGCAGTTGGGACGCGACATCAGCCCATACCGCGGTGACCCCCGATTGGGACGCACCGACTATGGGTTTTCTCCCTCGCCGATGTCGACCACGTCTACGCAGAATGTTGTTCCCTTCCCCCAGCTGCGGGATCAGGCCCGTCGTTCTATGCTTGTGAAGAGAGCAACCTAAGCAAGCAGGCTTGTAGCTTAGGCTCCTACTAGTGTATATATAGTGGTTTTCTTTTTCTCTCCATATCAACCATTTTATATTGCGTACGTGTCATTCAAGAGTGAAATGATGGTTGCTTCTTCCAACTAACTTACTTTGTGATTTGACTACTCCTTACTGGCCCCTACACGTACTCCCCCTACGTGTATGCAACAGTCACACGTACACATGGACGCAAAAACGCGCACGACGCCCTAATGCATGCATGTCCGAGCACACGACGGAACACACACAGTCACGCTCAAGTGCTCAACGTACATGTGCATGCACACACATACTCAGTCAGGGTGAGCTAGTGACCGTATAAACACCGGAATATATATATATATATATATATATATATATATATATTGGGCGCGATGAGCGTATTATGAAGTCCACTGACCGTATTTTTACAAATATACCATGACAGACAGTGTATTTATCTTGTTTGAAATAAAGCCATATTAACCGGAGAGGAGGCAGTATGGACTAGCATTGCTTTGCTGTGTCCCGTCAACTTGCCGAACGAGGAGAAGGTTGTAGGACGGGAGAAGCTTGCGCGCGGTGGCTCGTAGGACAAGGAGAAACTTTTGACTAATGCAATCTCTCCCTTGCTTAGGCGGTGGACGTGCAACAGTTAATTCGGTGTCAGATTGCTAGAAGCATACACTATACTACTACTAGTGCTATTATTGTTCGACTTCCCGAATCGGCGAACAACCAAGCGCAAAGTTTACTAGTACTACTACTATAGTCTATAAAGGTATGTACTATACTAGTACTAGGAACCGGATGGAGGAGTGTCTGCACTCTTATTATAATTTTAAAATGTGATAAAGCAATCTTCAACACATTTGGTTCTCTTCGAGGGTTCTCGCATGTGATAATGGAAGTTGATTGCATGGAACACTCGCCACAATTCTCGCTTAATTCTGGCTCATATCCTATTACAAATAGTAGCGCTCGGTAATATTTCCTCTTTTTTGTTATTCAGCATGTAAACAGGTCAGCAAACCTTGCGGCGCATCTTCGTGCGAAACGTGCTTGCTGCACTTTGAATGTGGCCGAGAGCTGGCTTGATGAAACACCTCGCTTCCTACTTCCTTTTTTATGGGGTACCTCGTTCCTAGTGACCTGTGTCTTGGCTATCGTCCTAAGAATGCTTATATATGAATAAAGCTCTCTCATTTACCCGCAAAAAAGATTAAGCCATATGAGCGCTGCTATGCAGACAACTCATGGTGCACGATTCTTGCACGACAGTGGTAATCAAGCCGTCCATGCCTATGAGCAAACTACGACATGCCAATGGATTCACCATTGTCCAGCTTTCGTCCGAACAAGTATCGTTTGCATAGTAGTTTCGAAGCCATAGAGCTTAACCGGAAAGGAGGGAGTATGGACTAGCGCTACTTTTTGGTGTGTCCCATCAACTCGCAGAACGAGGAGAAGCTTGCAGGACAAGGTGAAGCTCGCTTACGCCTTTTGACTAATGCAACCTACCCTCGGTGGACATGCATCAGTCCATTCAGTGTCAGATTGTGAGAGGCATACACTATAGTACCCAACATGTGGAGTACCATCATTGTTTGACTTCACGAAGAGGCGAAGAGCCAAGCGCAGTAGTACGAGTACTACTACTACTAGAACCGCATGGTGGAGCGTCTGTACTCTTATTTTTTTATCTCTGATAAAGTACACGTTTATTCCGGAGAAGGGCGGAAAACGACAGCCCAACATGTAATGAATGATATCGATCAACCAACCATGCTCGGATATATCTTGGCCTCCGTGCGAGCCCATCTGTGTGTTCTCGCTCCTCGTCTCTATCAAGGAACGGCGGGTTGGCCCTTTTGCCGTCAATTGAGATCGGTTTGCTCACACTCCTGTCCCACATGTCTGTGATATGCCAAGAGGACGAGCGCTGACCGACTGGCCATACGCGTACTTGGTTTTGCACCTTCATACTACTCCTCCCTCCGTCACAGTTTACAGGGCGCGCTTCATTTTCATGCATTTCTCTCAATGCATTTCCACCACGAGAGAGACTTTAGACGTGTTTGGTTTAATGCTCAATTAATTAGGGCGTGGTAACCACAATCAAGTCCATAATTTTCTCTCCATGTACTGTACTACTATGGAGTGGAGTAAGTGCATGCATGTGTGTACCCGGGGTGGAAGCACTGCATGCATGTGTGTACGCATTATTCCCTCTAGTAATAGACGCCGTGCTATAACTACCAATGCTATTTTTCAGGCCGATCGCTAGTCGCCTTGGTCCCACAGATTTTTTTTCTTTTTTTCTGAAGCGCACTGTATAAACAGTGACGGATGGAGTAGTATGAGCGGATTCAAAGAAGGGCGTATTGATGGTTGCTTCTTCAGAGAAACTTACAGTGAGAAAGGTGGGCTTATGATTTGACTGCTCATTACTCATTATTAATGCGGCGCAACGACCGGGCTGAGTCTCCCATGCGGTTGTGCACTACCCCCTCGGTTCTTAAATATACTCCGGAGTATTTGTATTTCTAGAGATTTCAATGAGTGACAACTCAAATATTTGTCTTTTTAGAGATTTCAAATGGACTGGCGTATACAGATGTATATAGACATATTTTAGAGTGTAGATTCACTCATTTTGCTCCGTATGTAGTCACTTGTTGAAATCTCTAGAAAGACGAATATAATATTTAGGAACGGAGGGAGTACACATATGAAGCAAAATGAGTGAATCTACACTCTAAAATATGCCCATTTGAAATTTGTAAAAAAATAGATATTTAGGAACGAAGGAGTATAATTTTGTGCATGGCACATGGACCCGGATGATGAAGAGGCTTATGGCAATGCTATCAAGCTTCCATCATTTGTTTACATAATTTACGTACTATAAAAATAATTTTCCAGCGACATGAAATTGTACAATGGTGTGAGCTTACAACTTTTGTTTCGCGTGTCTTGCCATCGATGCTCTTTCGGAAACAATAAAAAACTAACTTCCTTGCTAATGCATGTCAATTATAAGCAGATCAGAGCTAATAATTACATCACAACTGAAGACAGAGTTGTGAGAAGGTGTTAAATTAAAATTGATCCATGCTTTCATTGGCAGCAACGTCCCCAAGCTCTGTCTAAATCAACAAGGCATGTTGGGAAAAAAAGTAGGTGTCTGGAGCATGCAACATTCCGATCATTTTGTGTCGTTCCACTAAAATAGAGCTGAGCGTCCCCGTTCCAAAGATATTAAGTGTGATTACGATAATAGAGGACTGCTGATGAAACAATAAACACACAAATAGAAGCCAGTCACCTTTACAGTCTCTCTTAAGACTAACTAGTTGGAGGAGATTAGGCTCGGAGTTGGATGAGGAGGATAGAGCACTGGTAGAAAAAGGGCCTGTTGTCCCGGTTCGTAAGGGCCTTTTGTCCCGGTTCTGGAACCGGGACTAAAGGGTCGGTACTAATGCCTTGTCCCTTTAGTCCCGGTTCAATCCAGAACCGGGACAGATGGGCCTCCACGTGGCCTGTGCGCGGAGCCCAGGCAGGAGACCCTTTGGTCCCGATTGGTGGCACCAACCGGGACCAATAGGCATCCACGCGTCAGCATTTCTATGGTTGGGGTTTTTGTTTTTTTTTGAAAGGGGGGGGGTTTGGGGGTTTTGGGGGGTTAATTTAGGTGTTTCATATATTGTGTTAGCTAGCTATAATTAATAGAGAGAAGTGTCCTCTCTTATGTCCGTGCTTGGTCGACGCTACGTACTATACATACGTATAGAGAGGACTAGACACGCTAGCTAGCTAGTAAGCAAATGAAGGAAATAGAAGATCGCGAACATATATGCATACAGAGAGAAGTGATATCGACCACCTCTCCTTCTCCGAGAGATTGGTCGAACAACAAGTTCTCGTATATCTATCCGACACTACCGGCTACATATATACAATAATTATCTCTTACAAATATAATCATACGGACTCAGGGTCCACATAGTATTCTTCGTCTTCAGGGATCACGTGGTCAAGAAAGAATGCCGCCAATTCCTCTTGAATTGCTCGCATGCGAGCTGGTGCTAGGAGTTCATCCTGCTTCCGAAACATCTAATTTAAAGAAGGGGGTCAATACATATATATATGAATGAATGAAACTCAACACAAATGATGGTAATAAAATAAAATTGTGAATGTTGTTATTTACGTACTTCATATTTTTCGTCAGTGTAGCCCCGCTCACAGGTCGTGTGGCGGATGGACTCGCAAACGTAGTATCCACAGAAATCATTCCCTTGTTCCTGCCACAACCACTTTACAAGAAATAGAGGTCAATCAAACTGATAAGCAAGAATGCCAAATGGTATTGATGAAACTAGCGCTTGAATGACTAGTAGATGCGCGGAACATGCTACTATAGTACTTACTTTCGGGTGTCTAAATTGCAGCTCCTTCGGCAGTCCCGGAGCTTTTCTGGTGAATTTTCTCCAAACCGTGCCAGACAAAGAAAACAACTACTTGATATATCAGGAAATGAACAAAGTTGCTGATATGGTGGATAATGATCGATTTAACTTACTTCTTGAGTATTTGAGTCATGTCTGCATAGTCCTGGGGATCTTTTCGTCTTGAGTCTAAGACGGTTACTAGTCCCTGCTCAAGCTTAATCTCTAGGAGAATATAGTGGAAACTGCACACGCATGCATAACTCATCAATTACATTACTATAACCTTGACTAATATATAAGGGAAACCGAATACGCACAAGACAGTAACACTCACTTGAAGTTGTAAGGAAAAAGTATTATATCTTTGTTTTCATTTATTACCAACGATCGTAGCAAGTTAGCCTCGGTAGCTGCGGCATGAAATTTAACCTGAGTTGCATCTATGAGATATGTGTTAATGAACCCAATATCACCGACTTGTCTTTTCTTCAATTCGGCGATCTTCAATCTGCATAATATAGTGAGGATGATTATAAATACATGCAATGAAAGAGCTGAGCTATATAGAGAGACTTAATGACAGAAGTAGTACTACTTACAGATAGTAGCAGGCGACTGTTGTTTTATCGAGGGCCAATTGATTGAAAAACTGATAGAACTCCTCAAATGGAACAGGCAACAGTTCAATTCCAACGAGGTCATGCTCCTTTTTAACTTTCACATACAAAGTACTCCTCCCCCTAGAGTCTCTGCAGATTTTCAGGTACCAATCATGCAATCTTCGCATCATCGTTGATAGAGATCTTTCATCTTTGACGAGAGGCTTCCCGTACTCGTATCTTTGTATCTGCACCTCCATGGGTTCATAATGTACATCGTCGGGCAGGTAATCTGCAAGATTGCTATAACCGGGCACCATCCTCGGATCATTAGCGACGTTGTGGCTAGGCACCTTGAGCGGGGGGCACGATTGCTTCGCTTGTTCACCGAGCTGGGCAATTTGTTTCCCAGCTCATCATTCTTTCAGCCTTTGATCACTGACAGTACTTCCCGATCGCTCCGCTTCGGCAAATTCCTTTCCAATAATGCGCTCATAGTTTCCTTTCGGCGGAGACTTGGGTGGTTTTGTCAGGGCAGCCAGAGTGCGCTTCGCTTTCACCGGATCTACCTTCTCCTCCGGAAGTGGATGTCTCTTTGCTTTCAACCATTGAAACCAGTTATCCACTTCGGTTCGTGCGGTCTCGGCGTTCTCCTCCGGGGTCCTCTCATATGGTAACTTCTCTGGAGTCTTCAGAGAAGGACAGAATCTGTATGTCCTCCCGCCTCTGGCTGTACTGCTAGACGACGGCCGAGCAGACGGAGCGGTTGTCTTCTTTACTTGCTTACGAGGCGGAGGAGAAGGACTACGACGCGTCGGAGCAGCCGGAGCGGCGGCAGGTCTCTTCTGCCCTTGCTGACGAGGCGGAGAAGGAGGAGGCTGGCTGCTCGGGCGCGTCGGCGCAGGCGGAGAAGGAGGCGGAGTGCCGCCACACGCTGTAGAAGGAGCCGGTCGAGTGCCCTGCTCGTCACTCGCCGGAGGAGGAGGCGGTGGAGGAGGCGGAGTGCCCTGACTCGCCGGAGGAGGAGGCGGTGGAGGAGGCGGTGCCCTGACTTGCCGGAGGAGGAGGAGGAGGCGGAGGCGTCCAGTTCGAAAGGTTGATGAGCTCCTTCCGCCATAGGCATGGAGTCTTTAGAGCAGACCCCAGCCTAGTCTCCCCTTCACCGGTAGGGTGGTCAAGCTGGAGGTCCTCAAATCCCTCAGTTATTTCATCCACCATCACCCTAGCATATCCTTCTGGAATCAACCGGCAGTGAAAAGTTGCGCCAGGTTCAGTAGGATAAACAGAGCCAACAGCCGCCTTGACCTTCAAATTCATCCATTGCGTCATAAGGTGACAATTTTGAGACTCCGTGATAGCATCCATGGGATAGCTAGCAGGAGCCGTCAAGGCATGCTCCGGCTGAAGCAGCTCGGTGGAAGCAACGCTGCTTCTCCGCTGAGATGGCGGGGTAGCTTCGGGGGAAGCTTCGGCAGTATGTTTGGTGCGATTTGCTTCTCGTTCCTCTATCGCTTGTACCCTTGCTTGCAGCGCCTGCATTTGGGTCTGCTGCACTTTTTTCCTCCTCTCATGGGATTTGTAACCGCCTGCGTCCGAAAACCCAACCTTCCACGGAATGGAGCCTGGCGTGCCTCATGTCCGTCCAGGGTGCTCAGGATTCCCGAGGGCCATTGTGAGCTCGTCGTTCTCTCTGTCTGGAAAGAACGTCCCTTGCTGCGCTGCTTCGATATAGTGCTGAAGCATCCTGGCTGGTATGTCCATTTGATCGTTCGTCCAAATGCACTTCCCTGTTACAGGGTCCAAGGTTCCGCCAGCCCCGAAGAACCAAGTCCGGCAACGGTCTGGCCAGTTAATTGTCTCTGGTTCGATCCCTTTATCAACCAGATCATTCTCAGTCTTGGCCCACTTACGCCGGGCTATGAGGTAGCCACCTGACCCCGTGCGATGGTGATGCTTCTTCTTCGCAGCATTTTGCTTTTTTGTCACCGACATCTTCTTACTCTTTTCCGATGTCTTGTGGGCCACAAATGCGGGCCAGTGATCTCTGATCTTCTCATATCTGCCCTTGAATTCTGGTGTCTCATTATTTTCGACAAACTTATTCAGCTCTTTCTTCCACCTCCTGAATAGTTCTGCCATCCTCTTAAGAGCAAAAGACTTGATTAATTGCTCTTTAACTGGCTTCTCTGGATTATCCTCTGGCGGTAGGGTGAAATTTGACTTCAGCTCAGTCCAAAGATCATTTTTCTGCATATCATTGACATAAGACACCTCAGGGTCTTCTGTAGCTGGCTTAAACCATTGCTGGATGCTGATCGGGATCTTGTCCCTAACCAAAACCCCGCACTGAGCAACAAATGCGCTCTTTGTCCGGAGGGGTTCAATCGGTTGGCCGTCGGGCGCGATTGCTATGATCTCAAACTTTTCATCTGAGCTCAACTTTTTCTTCGGGCCTCGTCTCTTTACCAAAGTTGTGCTCGATCCGGAGGGCTAGAAAAAAGAACAAAGACTTAATTAATATGTGTACATACCAAAACAATGAATGCATCAATTAGCTAGTCAGCAGAAGCTTAACTAATATATATACCTGGCCGGACTCGGTTCGGTCACCGGAGACGTCATCACGGTCTACTTCTTACATCGGCATTGGGTCACCGGAGCCGTCCTCACGATCTCCTTCTTGCACCGGCATTAGGTCACCGGAGCCATCATAATCAGCTGCTTCCAGACCATTAGTCTCGTTGAGAAACAACAAGCAGATGGCATCACTTCCTCGTGCGATTATGTCCCCCAACAACTCTTCTTGTACCTCGTCTCAGGCGGTGTCCATAGTTTCTACAAATATTGACAACGTGGCAATTATTATTCAAACATGACAGATGGATATATTAATGGCAAACACGTAGAACTAATATTAATTAGTGGCCTCGATGCTGCTTCTCTAGGGTTTGGGGTGGCCTCGACGCTGCTTCTCTAGGGTTTGGGGTGGCCTCGACAATGCTTCAAGGATAAAAAAAGAAGAGGAAGAAGAAAAAAAAGAGGAGAAGAAAGAATAGAGGAGTAAGAACTCCTCTATTCTTCTTCTCCTCTTTTTTTTCTTCTTCCTTTTCTTTTTTTATCCTCTTCTTCCTCTCATGTTCGAGAGGATCGCCGAGGGGTCGGGAGGTTGCCTAGTGTCAAAGGATTCAACAAAACCATGTCTTTCATCATTAGGCGAAAGTAACAGGTGCATGATGGTACGAAGCTCTCCAAAGTTATTTTGGAACGGAGTCCTAGATAGGATAATTCGCTTTTTGGTACAAAGTTCAGCAAGAACCTTCCAAATATCGTTATTTGGAAGGCCTTTGCTGAAATTCATACAAAAAGGCAAATTATCCTATCCGGGACACCATTCCAAAATAACTTTGGAGGACTTCGTCATGCCCTGGTTACTTCCGGCTAATGATGAAGCCATGGATTTCTTCAATACTTTGACACTAGGAAACCTCTCTCGACCCCTCGGCGATCCTCGACCCCTCGAACCCTCGACGACCCTGGAACCCTCGACCCCTAGACGACCCTGGAACCCTCGACCCTCGATCCCTCGACCCTATAGAACCCTCGACTCGACCCTGAAACCCTCGACCCTTGACCCCTTAACGACCCTCGACCCTCTACCCTAGTTCCCGACCCTCGACCCCTCGGCGATCCTCGACACCCTCGTTCCCGATAAAAATTAAGAAGAAGAAGAAGAAGAAAAAAAAAAAGAGGAGAAGAAGAAAGGAATAGCTAGAGGAGAAGATCGAAGAAAAAAAAAGAAGAAGAAAAAGAGGAGAAGAAGAAAGGAATAGTGGAGAAGAAGAGAAAATGGAATATTCTATTTTCTCTTCCTCTCCACTATTCCTTTCTTCTTCTCCTGTTCTTTTTCTTCTTTTTTCTTCTTCTTATTTATTTCTCCTTTTCTTTTCCTCTCCTCTTCTTCTTTCTTTCCTCTTCTTATTTTCTTCTTTCCTATCCTTTCTTTTTCTTCTAAATTTTAGCATATTCTAAATTTTCTTCTAACTTTCTATATATGAACAAAAAACTTTCTATGAACAAAAAAATTTCTATTTATATATGAAAAAAAAATTCTGTGAACAAAAAAATTAAACTAACATACACATATAGATACACATATACATTATACATTGTATATGAACATTATACATACACATATATACCGTACAATGCCCCCTTTAGTCCCGGTTGGTGCCACCAACCGGGACCAAAGGCCTTGTGCTGCCCCGCGCCCAAATGTTTAGTCCCACCTCGCTAGTTGAGAGGGAGCCGCACCTGTTTATAAGGTGCGGTGCGCCTTCCCTCTCGAGCTCCTCTCTAAAGCAGGCTTTCGGGCCTAACTGTGCAATGTGTGCCTGTGGGCCTACTGGGCCTCCCGCGGGCCTGAATCCTGGCCCATGGTAGGGTTTCTAGTCGTATTCAGGTCGTGGGTGCCCAGTAGGTGGCACTTTTTTTGTTTTTTTTGTTTTCTTTGTTGCTTTATTTATTTTATTTTGTTTCTACTTACAACAAAATACTTATTGTTGCTATTTTTATTTTTTTCCAGTTTTTTTGTTTTGTTTTCTGTATTATTTATTTTCTTTTGTTTTTTGCTTTATTTTTTAATTCTTTTTGCTTTTAGGTCAGCAAAATTATAAACTTTCTGTTGCTTTATTTATTTTATTTTGTTTCTACTTACAACAAAATACTTATTGTTGCTATTTTTTTTCAGTTTTTTTGTTTTTTTCTGCATTATTTATTTTCTTTTGTTTTTTTCTTTATTTTTTTTATTCTTTTTGCTTTTAGTTTTAGAAAAACTATAAACTTTCTGTTAGTGCCATTATAAACTTTTTGCTTTTAATTTGAATTCTTTGAAAATTGTTTGAATCACAAGTTTGTGATTAATTTACTAAAAATATGAGAATAGATGCACCTATAGAGAAAATTCAACCTAAATTCCTAGTAAATTTCTATGAATTTCAGAGAAATTCACTATGAATTTAGGTTAAACTTTTCTCTATTAGGGCATCTATTTTCACTTTGAGAGGAGCTCAACAAGGCAGAGAGGGAAGGGCTTATAAACCGGTGTGAGCCCCCTTCGGTTGGCGAGGTGGGACTAAACTCTGCCCGCAACGAGGACCAACCCTTTAGTCCCGGTTTGTGGCACAAACCGGGACTAATGGTCATTGGCCAGGGGCGAGGAGCAAAATTATAATCTTTCTGTTAGTGCCATTAGTTTTAGAAAGTTGAAAGTTGGCATGGGCCAGGGACTAATGGTCATGGTATTATGAGGGCCGAACCATAAGACATGAAAGCATTTCAAATGAACTCTGAAAAAGTTGAAAGTTGGCATGGTATCATAATTTCACCCACATAGCATGTGCATGTACAAAACGGACAATGGTAGCATGTTTGTGTGTTACAAAGTTGGCATGGTATCATCATAATAGTTGCGGGAGAAAGTCTTCACTTTTTCTTCGCTTGTGTCATTTGCTTATTGCGCCGTAACCATGGATAATCTTCATTGTTTATCAGGATGCTTGGGTCAGCCTTGACATTGAAGGGAGGAATTTCATGAAACTTTTCATAATCTTCAGACATGTCTGTCTTGCCGTCCACTCCCAGGATGTCCCTTTTTCCCGAAAGAACTATGTGGCTCTTTGGCTCATCGTATGATGTATTCGCTTCCTTATCTTTTCTTTTTCTCGGTTTGGTAGACATGTCCTTCACATAGATAAACTGTGCCACACCATTGGCTAGGACGAACGGTTCGTCAATGTACCCAAGATTTTTCAGATCCACTGTTGTCATTCCGTACTGTGGGTCTACCTGTACACCGCCACCTAACAGATTGACCCATTTGCACTTAAACAAAGGGACCTTAAAATCAGGTCCGTAGTCAAGTTCCCATATGTCCACTATGTAACCATAATATGTGTCCTTTCCGCTCTCGGTTGCTGCATCAAAGCGGACACCGCTGTTTTTGTTGGTGCTCTTTTGATCTTGGGCGATCGTGTAAAATGTATTCCCATTTATCTCGTATCCTTTGTAAGTCAATACAGTCAAAGATGGTCCCCTGGACAACAAGTACAACTCATCACAAACAGTGTTGTCACCTCTGAGACATGTTTCCAACCAACTGCTGAAAGTCCTGATGTGTTCACATGTAATCCAGTCATCGCACTGCTCCGGGTGTTTGGAGCGCAGACTGTTCTTGTGTTCATCGACATACGGGGTCACCAAGGTAGAGTTCTGTAGAACTGTGTAGTTTGCTTGAGACCAAGAATATCCGTCCCTGCATATTATTGAGTCTCTTCCAGGAGTGCCTTTTCCAGTCAGTCTCCCCTCATACCGCGATTTAGGGAGACCTATCTTCTTAAGGCCAGGAATGAAGTCAATACAAAACCCGATAACATCCCCTGTTTGATGGCCCATGGAGATGCTTCCTTCTGGCCTAGCGCGGTTATGGACATATTTCTTTAGGACTCCGATGAACCTCTCAAAGGGGAACATATTGTGTAGAAATACGGGCCCCAGGATGACAATCTCGTCGACTATATGAACTAGGACGTGCGTCATGATATTGAAGAAGGATGGTGGGAACACCAGCTCGAAACTGACAAGACATCGCGCCACATCACTCCTTAGCCTTGGTACGATTTCTGGATCGATCACCTTCTGAGACATTGCATTGAGGAATGCACATAGCTTCACAATGGCTAATCGGACGTTTTCCGATAGAAGCCCCCTCAATGCAACCGGAAGAAGTTGCGTCATAATCACGTGGCAGTCATGAGACTTTAGGTTCTGAAACTTTTTCTCTGGCATATTTATTATTCCCTTTATATTCGACAAGAAGCCAGTCGTGACCTTCATACTGAGCAGGCATTCAAAGAAGATTTCTTTCTCTTCTTTTGTAAGAGCATATCTGGCAGGACCTTTATACTGCTTCGGAGGCATGCCGTCTTTTTCATGCAAACGTTGCAGGTCCTCCCGTGCCTCAGGTGTATCTTTTGTCTTCCCATACACGCCCAAGAAGCCTAGCAGGTTCACGCAAAGGTTCTTCGTCACGTGCATCACGTCGATTGAGGAGCGGACCTCTAGGTCTTTCCAGTAGGGTAGGTCCCAAAATATAGATTTCTTCTTCCACATGGGTGCATGTCCCTCAGCGTCATTCAGAATAGCTAGTCCACCGGGACCCTTTCCAAAGATTACGTAGTGTAAATCATTGACCATAGCAAGCACATGATCACCGATGCGCATGGCGGGCTTCTTCCGGTGATCTGCCTCGCCTTTGAAATGCTTGCCTTTCTTTCGACATTGATGGTTGGTCAAAAGAAATCGACGATGGCCCAGGTACACATTCTTCCTGCATTTGTCCAGGTATATACTTTCAGTGTCATCTAAACAGTGCGTGCATGCGTGGTATCCTTGGTTTGTCTGTCCTGAAAGGTTACTGAGAGCGGGCCAATCGTTGATGGTCACAAACAGCAACGCCTTAAGGTTAAATTCCTCCTGTCTGTGCTCCTCCCACGTACGTACACCGTTTCCATTCCACAGCTGTAAAAGTTCTTCAACTAATGGCCTTAGGTACACATCAATTTCGTTGCCGGGTTGCTTAGGGCCTTGGATGAGAACTGGCATCATAATGAACTTCCGCTTCATGCACATCTAAGGAGGAAGGTTATACATACATAGAGTCACGGGCCAGGTGCTGTGATTGCTGCTCTGCTCCCCGAAAGGATTAATGCCATCCGCGCTTAAAGCAAACCATACATTCCTTGGGTCCTTTGCAAACTCATCCCAGTACTTTCTCTTGATTTTTCTCCACTGCGACTCGTCAGCGGGTGCTCTCAACTTCCCATCTTTCTTTCGGTTCTCACTGTGCCATCGCATCAACTTGGCATGCTCTTCGTTTCTGAACAGACGTTTCAACCGTGGTATTATAGGAGCATACCACATCACCTTCGCAGGAACCCTCTTCGTGGGGGGCTCGCCATCAACATCACTAGGGTCATCTCGTCTGATCTTATACCGCAATGCACCGCATACCGGGCATGCGTTCAGATCCTTGTATGCACCGCGGTAGAGGATGCAGTCATTAGGGCATGCATGTATCTTCTCCTCCTCCAATCCTAGAGGGTATACGACCTTGTTTGCTGCGTATGTACTGTCGGGCAATTCGTTATCCTTTGGAAGCTTCTTCTTCAATATTTTCAGTAGCTTCTCAAATCCTTTGTCAGCCACAGCATTCTCTGCCTTCCACTGCATCAATTCCAGTACGGTACCGAGCTTTGTGTTGCCATCTTCGCAATTGGGGTATAACCCTTTTTTGTGATCCTCTAACATGCGATCGAACTTCAGCTTCTCCTTTTGACTTTCGCATTGTGTCCTTGCATCGACAATGACCCAGCGGAGATCATCATCATCGGGCACATCGTCTGGTTCCTCTTGATCTTCAGCAGCTTCACCCGTTGCAGCATCATTGGGCACATCGTCTGGTTCCTCTTGATCTTCACCAGCTCCCCCCGTTGCAGCATCACTGTATTCAGGGGGAACATAGTTGTCATCGTACTCTTCTTCTTCGCCGTCTTCCATCATAACCCCTATTTCTCCGTGCCTCGTCCAAACATTATAGTGTGGCATGAAACCCTTGTAAAGCAGGTGGGAGTGAAGGATTTTCTGGTTAGAGTAAGACCTCGTATTCCCACATTCAGTGCATGGACAACACATAAAACCATTCTACTTGTTTGCCTCAGCCGCATCGAGAAACTCATGCACGCCCTTAATGTACTCGCGGGTGTGTCTGTCACCGTACATCCATTGCCGGTTCATTTGCGTGCATTATATATAATTAAGTGTCCAAATTAATAGAAGTTCATCATCACATTAGAACCAAAGTGCATACATAGTTCTCATCTAACAACATATAGCTCTCCAGAGCATCTAATTAATTAAACCATACATTGAAACTATGTAAAACATTTCAATGCGAAAACAAATGCGATCATAATCACAACCAAGGTAACAATTGATCCAACGGCATACTGATACCAAGCCTCGGTATGAATGGCATATTTTCTAATCTTTCTAATCTTCAAGCGCATTGCATCCATCTTGATCTTGTGATCATCAACGACATCCTCAACATGCAACTCCAATATCATCCTCTCCTCCTCAATTTTTTTTTATTTTTTCCTTCAACAAATTGTTTTCTTCTTCAACTAAATTTAACCTCTCGACAATAGGGTCGGTTGGCATTTCCGATTCACATACATCCTACATAAATAAAATCTATGTCACGTTGGTCGGCATAATTTTCATAAACAATAAATGAACCAATAGTTATAAAGATAATATATATACCACATCCGAATCATAGACAGGACGAGGGCCGACGGGGGCGGATACCAAAACCATCGCACTATATAAGATGCAATAATAAAAGTAAGAAAATAATACAAGTATCTATGTAAACATACAAGTAAGAATATTTTTCCTTTCAGAAAGAAGATAAAACAAGAGGCTCACCACGGTGGTGCCAGCGATGAGCTCGGCGCGGGTGATCGACGGCGGTGAAGACGGGGACGGGGCGTGATGGACCGCTAAACCTAGACAAATATTATGGAAAATGGAGCTTGGAGGTCGAGCTTGGAGAGGAGAAAGCTTAAGTAGTGTGGCTCGGGCATTCCATCGAACACCTTATGTGCATAGGAGGTGAGCTAGAGCACAACCAAGCCCTCTCCCCCTCGGCCAGAGAAAAACAGATCACTGGGTTGCTCTGCTCGCGAGCGAGGGGTATATATAGGCACCTCATTGGTCCCGGTTGGTGACATGAGCCAGGACTAAAGGGGAGCCTTTGGTCCCGGTTCAAGCCACCAACCGGGACCAATGGTGGTGGGCAAGGAGCGAGGCCCATTGATCCCGGTTCATCCCACCAACCGGGACCAAAAGGTCCTGATGAACCGGGACCAATGGCCCACGTGGCCCGGCCGGCCCCCTGGGCTCACAAACTAGGACCAATGCCCACATTGGTCCCGGTTCTGGACTGAACCGGGACTAATGGGCTGACCCGGCCTGGACCAAAGCCCTGTTTTCTACTAGTGGAGAAAAACCAATCTCCCTTTGTGCAGTCGCACTGAAATGTAGAGACGTTGCCCGTGTGACATGTTAGTACAACCGCACAAAACACTCTTAAGAAAAAAGTGATTTGTGCAGTTCACCAAAAGGTCGCAATAGCAACGAGGTGAAATGGATAGCCCTGTTTGCAAAAAAGAGGTAGAAAGGAAACAATTACTGGCCAATAACAGTTGATGACACATGCGACGACAAAAAAGAAGCATATTCCTTGTCCTAAGGGAAGATAACAACACGATTGTGTTTGTCTAAAACGGTGTGAGGACGAGAATGCAATATGGAAAGTACGCTGGACGAGCTACGTTTTGGGCAAAGAACTATGGAAGATCCACATGCAGCGACGTGGGAAGACGGGCCATGGAGCAAGGCCGGAGGGGATACCTGGAGGTCGTCGGGATGTAACTAGGTGAGCGGCAGCGGGCGGAATCCACGAGCAGGTGGCGTAGGCCCTGCCGCGCTGGAGCTTGGTCAGAGAGAACGGTGTGTACCTCATATCGGGACGTGCTGCCTCGGCCCCATCGAATGGAGAAACGATGCACTTCCTCCCTTTCCCCCGGCGGACGGGATGCAGCCGGATCAGTGACCAATGGTGTGAGAGAGAGAGGCCACCGCACTCCCTTTCCCCAGGCGGATGGGATGCGGCCGGATCAGTGACCAATGGTGAGAGAGAGAGGCCACTGCAGCCTTGTGTGAGATACTCTGAAGAGCGACAAACCAGGCAGGCAGGCTCCATTGTATATAGTGAGTGGACTACCTTTTTCTCCATAAACATCGTTTTATATTCTGTGTACGTGTCATTGAGCGATATAACTTTATTTAAAAATAACGCGGCAACACGTCAAGTCGAACTTTGTTTTGTGCACGCGTGGTACACGACTTCCCTAGGTAAACAACCGCTACAGGCATTCAAATTAGCACGTGGGCTGCCATTTCGTAAAGAAATGATCTCCACTTTGTACCTGCTCGGGTGTGGCTGGGCACGAAGCGTGAGTACGTGCACTGTGCACCTATTCTCTTCTTGTATACGTACACCACCTACGTGGGGTTGTGTGAGAGAGATACAAACCTAGAGAGATATAGTGTGTGGGTTCTTGAGAGTTTTTTTTGGGGGGGGGGTCAATCAAAAAATGTAACATATGCAATGTGTGTGAAATATAGTCCTGGATATAACATATATATATAGGGGGCGATCCACGAGAAGAGAGTGGAGGTATCATCGGCTTGAGGTGTCCATAGAATCAATGGCAGAGCTTGGGACACATCTTAGGAGGGGCAAATGGGCTGGGGGGGCAACTAACATTAGGTTTAGGCTAGATTTCTATGAATCTATGGGCAATTACTTATGATAATATGAACAAATCTCCTGGGTAGGGGGGGGGGAATGGCCCAGCTTGATCTCCACTAAGCTCGAACACTGCATAGAATTGAAGAGAGGGATGATGTGTGTGTGTGCGCGCACGATCGATAAAGAGTGCCATCGAATTTGTGTGTGCCCACGTCAAAGATATAGAGTGGCTGGCCTACTGGAACATGAGATGGGACATGTGCAGTTTGTCTCTGTGGCATGGATACCTACCTGTAGCGCTCGACTATCGGTGTGTGGTGCGGAAGAGGGAGGCCCAATTAACAGTAGCGGTACAATGGCTGGTATATGCGTGGAGGAGGAGAGAGGCCTACCTCATGTATTAAGGAGATCGATCTGCCTCATGTATTAAGGGAGATCGATCGGCATCCATGCATATGTGCAGGAGAGGAATAAGGTTGGGAGAGAGACAGAGCTAGAGTGTTGGAGGGGGTGGTAGTGGAGTGCTTCTAGCAAATGGTGGGATAGGCTTGCTAGACAAACGGAGGGCACGCCCGCAATATCAATAAGAGAGGAGATGGCTGCTTGTTGTTTGTGCATGTGCGTTTGAGAGCCGGGTCAGGAGGCATGCACGAATGATGAGGGGGGACGATGTGGCTGTGGTAAGCAGATGTAACTACATAGGAAGATCAATCGCCCTTTGTTAGAGAAAGGAGAGACATAACTTGTGAGGTACGTTGATCGATGGGGGGTGGTAGTTAAAGTCGATCTAGGTATATGTTGGGAGATCGATTGGTACACATGCATGTGTGTGTTAGAAGCAAATGAGGCACGAGGAGAAGGATAGAGAGAGAGGGATGCATGTAGGAGGTGGTACGAGAGGCATACTATATCGAGGGGGGAGGACTGTGCGAGTACGAGAACGATGAAAAGAGTGGTGGGAGTGAGGCATGGACGGTGACAAGAGAAGAGGGGAAGCTTGTGTTTGTGCTAGGCACACCTGGCTAGAGAGGCATATCGATCGATGTGTGCCGTAAAGAAGGAGCTGGGGGGCCTACACACACCATGGGTGAACGACCTAAAGTGAAAAGACGAATTTGCGCGATGGAGCTAGAGAATGCTGAGGGAGGGTGAGAGGGATGCGGGTGTGTGCATGCACAAGAGAAAGTTAGCGCTAGCTACAAAGATAAGAGGGTTGTGTGGGTGTAAAAGACGAATAGAGATCTTATATACTTCATTATAAAAAGCGAATTTGGATATTTGAAGAATTTATCATAGTGTTTCAAACCGACACATGTGTGAATATATATAACGGTGATACACATGGTGTGGTTATGAACATGTTATAGTACATTTAATATATTTTATCTCTACTCTTATAAAAAAATGAAGTTGTTGATGATGGTGTGCCTGCCATCCTGCATTATAGGCCGTCCGATTTATATCTGGCGGATAGCAAGGAAACTATGATGGTTGAAGTTGGCAACAATCATGATTGTAGATTCTTATTGAAATAGAGAAACAAATTCAAATTTAGTTCGAATTGCAGCGGTAGTATAGACATTTGGAATGCACTAAAATGTTGGTATGAGTAGGTTACATGCATTATACAGCAAGCGAAAAAATTTAATCGGGCATAACATGGATTCATACTCCCTCCTTCCATCTATATAGGGCGTAATGAGATTTTTAAGACCGCCTTTGACTATTGACAAGATTTATAGTACATGACATGCTGAATGTGAAAATTATATCATTGAAAGAACCTTTCACAGACGAATTTAATGGTGTGCTTTGTGTAAGTTGCATGTCATATATCACTGCTCTAATATTTGGTCAAAGTTAGCATCGAAAAACGCATTAGGCCCTATATAGATGGAAGGGGGGAGTAGCTTTGAATAACATTTGTATAGAAAAACGGGGCAAGACTCTTTCTTTTTGTGGTGTGAATAGTTTTATTTTTTTCATTTTCTTTTTGGTTGAGGGAAGTGCGAATTGATTTGGTACGTACAAGTACAATATTACTACACGTTAGGCTTGTCCCTAAAATTCAACCCGCATCTTGTTATATCCCGAAAATTCATATATCGTGCTCCCAAAACTGGCGCCTTCACAACCCGCGCCTTGCTATCCCGAAATTACAACGCGCGCGAAAACTCCCTCCAGCTGCCAAATCCCGACACGTGAAATCCCCCTTCTAACCCTGAGCCGGAAGGGCCGCTAGTTCAAATCGGTGGGGGGTACTTTTGTAACACACCCTACATTTTGGACAAGCGCATCCCTAAGTCATGCTTCACCCCCTCCCATCGCCCCCTTTTCGCCATTCGAAACCCCAGGCCGCCATAACCTCTCCGCTCCAGCCGGGAAACCCCACCCTCCTCCGTCCACCATGTCACCGCTGCCCAGCCGGAGCCTCTTCCCCAACGACGTCGTCCACCGCAACAGCTCGACGTCCCTCGTCCACCTCCCCGGATGAGGATCCGTCATCTATCTCTCCATCCCGCCGGTTCAGCCGCCCCGTCCTCCACCTCCAAGGAGCTGCTTCGACGATCGCCTCATCTATCGCGGCTGCTCCATCCCCACAGCGCCGCCTTAACCTACTCCACCGGAACCGCAGCATCCTCACCAACTCCTCGGATGAACCCGAGGCCTACTCGGCGCCACCAAAGAGGTTGTACACTCATCGCATCGCACCTTCTCCTTAACACAACCTCCCGGCGCCGACGGTGCTCCATCCCGCACCCCCATGGAGCGGCTACCTTGAAGCCAGCGCCGCGGGCGACATCTCCACGACGGCTCTCCCCCAGTGCCAGGCCCCTTCGGCGGTGGCGTCCATACCAGCCGGATCTGCTGCTGCTGCTCCGGCTCTCGCTCGATTGCTCGCTCGCCCAGCTGCTGCCGCTGCTCTCCCCCTTGCTCCTGCTGCTGCTCTGCTCCGATTAAGAGGCACTTCAGTCGACTGAATCGACTTTTGGGTCAGTCGATTTTTAGGGGTTGGGGGGTGGGGCGCTCGCCGGAGTTAAGGAAGAACCACCCGCAGCGGGGACGGGGGCTCGCCGGAGAGGTACCCCATTATCTATCTTAGGGTTCAGGGTGGAGGGGCGCCTAGAGGGCTGGCCGGGGCGGCAGTGGCGAGTTGTTTTGGGGCGGCGAGGCGGCGTTGGGGCCGGCGGTTCGGCCGGTGGTGGCTGGCGGCTCAGGGGGGTGCAGGTTGAAGATGAACTGCAGGCCCTCCCTAAACTACATGTCAAGTGCCTCTCTACTACCATTGCATTCAGTTTCGACAGTAGCATTCAGATTCACAGTAAATTTCAGTTTCGACAGTTAAGTTCAGAGTCAACAGTTTTTACCTCATCTGTTGTAGTCAGGTGGTTTTTGGTGATGTTAATTTTACATCCATTTTACATCATCTATTGGAGATGCTATTAGAATCCCACTTGAGATTGACGATGTCTGTCTTGTGTTGCTTCAGCCTTGACGTCTTACGGCTGACCGGAGCTGCTCCAACGATAGAACGATCCATCACAACAGAGCAGTTCCCTGGACGCCGTCTACAGATTTCTCAGATATTCCTCCACACCTCCGACAGCCACCTCTGCCTCAACTGCTTTAGCGACCAACCCAATGATGCTGAGGTCGACACAGCTACGACAAAGAGGTTGTACTCTTGTTGCATCACTTATTACTATACATTCACATCGATCCATTAGGGCTATTTTGGTTCAACGGAAAAACGTCGATCCACTGGTTGTTACCATCACTCTAAGTTTCTGCATGTTCTCCTTACATAATCTCACCATATTTTTTTCGTATGCATGTCAGATATTGTACACAGTCATGCTGAACATGTAGAGAAAAAGAGAAGAGTTTTTAGCGGCAATGTCAGGACCCCGATTCCAAGCCACATCGATCTAGCATATTCTCAAGAAGGCCCGGGTAACACCTCATATCACTTTGCGGCCTCACGCACGGTATCCCACGGGTGTCGCCTTACCATGGCCCGGGACCGTTTGCGCCATTTGGCTCACGTATATGGTAGTGTCGCTAGCATCCATATGACAGAGAACCCGGGCCGACATGGCTAGTCGTGAACCCAAAGCGACACAGACCTATGGAGACAGGCATACATGAATCACATCGAGCATGTCAGTCATCAGCGAGTGATTCCGGGCTGTAGCACCGGGCTAACAGGACTCCGGGGAACCCGGGCTGTAGCAGGCTAGGCAGGACTCCAGAAGTCACTGCGTGACATTTCCCCGAAGGGATAGACATAGGAACGAAGTGAAACACATGCCGGCCAGTCATGTGTCCTGAATAGTAGTGCTGGGATAGCAGGACTCCGGTGTACCGGGCTGTAGCGGACTACTATGGCTCGAGGAACACTAGACTACATTTCCCCATAAGAAAGGCTGCCAAGGATAAACAACTAGATTGTCGGATCCCACTCATACCAAGCATTTCAATCATACACACAATATGCCCGATATGAGTACATACAACATGGCATCACAACAAAACTCTACAACTCAAGTACTTTATTTAAAGGCTCCAGGGAGCCATACATAACATGTTCATACAGATAGGGGTCACATGACCCGACACTCAAGTCATACAAACATACAAGCACATGCGGAAGCAACTAGTCTGAGTACAGACTCTAGAAGAAAGAAGGCTTCTCGAAGCCTGTCTATCTACATAGGGCCCTCCATGGCCAGGATCACCACCTGGGTGGCTAGTCACTCGTCGACGTTAAGGTCTACGTAGAACCCATCGGAGGGGCAGTGTTGTCGTCTGAAAACAGTAATTAAGCAAACATGAGTACAAAGGTACTCAGCAAGTCTTACATCAGAACCTACTATACATGCTTATTCTCAAGAAGGTGGTGGGGTTAATGCAGCAAGCCAGCTTTGACTCTTGGCTAAGCTATCCTACGGAACTCCACCAGTAAAATAGTTTTCGCACACGAGTCCACTACTCACCAACACAATACTCCACCGGGGATCCTCCCTCGTCATCCTACGAGAGGGCCATCCTCGGTACTCACACTTATCTTGAGTCTTTTAGTAGTATCCATTAACTTGTCTATGAACTGTATAGGCAACCAAGTAGTCCTTTACCGTGGACGCGGCTATTCGAATAGTTTTATACCCTGCAGGGGTGTACTTCTTCATACACGCTTTCACCACTTACCGCCGTTTACATGACATGTACTCGGCAACCTTCAAGCGGAAGCCCAGCGAGGGTGTCGGCCACGGCCTACCTAAACACTTAAGTCTCTAGTCCAGGTTTATCGCCTATCCAGGTTCCATCCGCAGGGAGTCCGGCCGAGGTTTCCACGTACAGCCCCGAACGATGTGTACAGGGTTCCCGAGACACCAAACGGGTGACTTGGTACACCGTGCCACGGTGTATCTACCGCAACATAGCCCACCCCTAGGGTCAGCGCTACGCACGGCCGCCAACACATAACCTACAAACTCCAGAAACTATTTGCAACTCCTGGACAAAGTACTAGGGTGATTAAGAAGCCAAGAGGGTCCATTGGTTTCGGACCCAATGTACGGTAGTAACTGCATCTTAAATCACACATACAGATCTCAGTTCTTATGGATGGCCTCAATGAAACAACCCACCATGTACTCCTACATGGCCTCTCATCGATACCTTTACCAAAACATGTTCAACACATCCCTCATATTACCGACACAAGCATTTCACTCTAGCCCATCACCCAGATGAACCAGACCTGACACAACTCTAAGCATAGCAGGCATAGCAAGGTAGGAATCACATACATGGCTCAATCAACTCCTACACATGCTAGTGGGTTTCATCTAGTTACTGTGGCAATGACAGGTCATGCAGAGGATAAGGGTTCAACTACCATAACACACAGCAGTTTGAATCGCGTTGTCTTAATGCAGTAAACCAGAGCAGAAGTGAGAACATGGGTTTGTATCGAAATGATCAATGGGTTGCTTGCCTGATGGAGTGGTAGTGGGATACTGCCCTTCAGTTGGATACTCGTGAATATCCTCAGAGGCAGAACCTACCACGAAGAACACATCGGAACACAATCAACACAGGACGATATGCAACAATATGATGCATGCTATGACATGGCAATATGAATGTGTCTTGGCCTAATGTAAGTTATAACAGAAAGGAATGAACTCATTTGAATCAAAGATTCAAATATTAGCTCATTAAACATGGCCTTAATAGTGCATTTCCTTATTCTTCTTAAACAGCAAGATAAACTTGTTTTGTCATGCATGAAACCATCACATATGGATAGATTGAATTTTTCTGATCATTTTTCATATATAGATCTTTGCATTTGGAGCTATGGTTGATTTTCTATGATTTTTAGAAGTTTTGACTATTTTTTGGAATTTCCTATTAAAGAATAAATCCAATAATTTAATTACTGCGTCAGCATTACGTCAGGGTGACGTCAGTGGTCAACAGGGACATCCAGGTCAAACCTGACTGGTGGGTCCCGTGTGTCAGTAGTTAATTAAGCTAATTATTTTTAATTAAAACTAATCTGATTTAGTTAACAGAGGGGCCCACTTGTCATTGACTCAGGGGAGTCAAACTGGGGTCAAACCCCTGGTTAGCAGGGCTAATCCCGCCGGCGACTCGATGCCGGCAAGGCCCGAGACGGTGGCGTGGCTCGGAAAACGCCCACAGGGCACGGGCGAGGCCGTTCTTGGGCTCGTTGGAGAGCTCTTGCAGGCGCGCATCTAGTTGTGGTGGAGGCCGGGCCTATGGTGGCCGGAGACAACGACGGCGAGCTCCAAGGTGGCGGCCGGAGTTCGGCCATGTGCGGGGTTTGGGCTGCGGCGTGCAAACACGGAAACTGAGGCGCTAGCGAGGCACTACGCGATGCGGCAAGCACGTTGCATAGCACGGGATGACCAAATGGTCGCCGGAGCGACGCCGGCGACAAGCTCGAGCAGACACGAGCTTCGGCCATGGTGGAACTATGGCCTAGAGGGTGCAAACGCGTGGGAAAGAAGAGAGGAAAGCGGCGGAGCACACAGGGAGGTCGATGAGCAGATCAGTGGGCTCGGGGGCGACCGGAGCAAGGCGAATCGATGAACGGCGTCCGGCGGGTACCGAGGTTGAAGGCGGCGCGATAGCGGCGATGCAGGGCCTCCGGCGAAGCGTGGCTCGGTGGGGAGGGCGAGGGCGTCGTGGCGGAGCGATTTGGCTTGTCGGAGGGGCGAGGGGGTGGCTCTGGCGTCGTCTACGGCGAACGGCGGCGAGGAACGCGCTCGGGCATCGCGGGAGAGAGTGAGGGAGACGAGGGGGAGAGTGAGCGAGGATGAGAGGGGGATGTGGGGGTCACGTGGCATCCCTGGACGTCGGCAGTAGCAGGAGGTGGCCGGCGTGTGGCCGCGGGCGCCGGCCACGCGCTCCGCGTCCTTCTGGCGGGAGGAGGACGACGACTGGCAGCCAGTCGGCTGGGCCGAGCCAGGTGGGCTGGGCCAGCACAGGTAAGGCCCAGGTGGGCTTCCCTCTCTCTCTTTTTTTTGTTTCTGTTTTTCTATTTAACTACAACTGTTGGGCTTTAATTAAAATACTAAAAAGTTTCCAAAAATCCTGAAAATAATTGTGGGCTCTGTTTAGATTATTTCCAACAGCAAACATTTATTTCCAGAATTATTTGAGCATTTAAATTATTTTATAGCATTTAAATGCCCAAATTCAAATACTTAAGATTTAATTCAATGACCTTCTATTGACCTAGAAAATTGTGCACCAATTTTTCCAGAGGTTTTAACCCAAGACAAAGAGGATGAACTTTTTAAAAGGGCATTTCAGGTTCATTGAAAATAATTTTAGTAAACCCTAGTTGTTTCCAGGGGGGTGTTGGGGGTTTCTGCTTTCCCCATTTCAAATTTAAGAGAAATTTAAACATGATGCACACTCTAATGCTTGAACTAGCTAGGGTGTCACAGGCAATACAATGTCATGCAGACATCGCTCCATGGTGGGTTCAATGGCAAACCCTCCCCACCCCTCTCCAGATTGTAATCTAGAGGAAGATATCTGTTGTGAGGCGGATTCAGACGCTGCTGACCACTCCTATTTACCCCCAAGGTGTTTGCTCTACCTTGGCATGATGATGTTAGTCATATCATGCATATGTTGCCTTGCAGTTCCTACTTTTGACATCATATATGTCATCTGCTTAGTTTAGACATGTTCTATAATGCCACCTATTTAGTTTCTATATCATATATGGGAATTATGCAGTCTCATGTCTTTTAGCCAGCCATAATATATGTGAAATGTGCAATGCCATCCTGTTTAACCAGGCATCATATATTTGAATGATATCTTGCCCATCCTTTTCTTCATTACATTTCCATTTGTCGACAATGTTTATACATTAAACTACTCTTCCTGTGAATCAGCCATTTGGGTGGGAGATGGAAAAATCTGGAGTGAAAACAAGGCCTTCAGAGCAGACAGTGCTACTTGTCGAAGCAGATCTCTTGTTGGGTCCCGATAGCTCCTCAGAGATGGATTCAGAGACAGATGACCAGTCCTATTCCCCCATTGAGGTGTATGCTCTAACTTGGCATAGTTATACTGCTCATATCATGCATATGGTGTCTTGCATTGCATAGTTTAGACATCATATACACAATATTAAACACCATGTTCTTAGTTCAGACATCATATCAAATGTCCTTTGTCTAGCATATAAATCACATATGTGAATTAAATGATGCGATCCTGATTACTTAGATAACATGTAGGTGAATTATGTCATGCGATCCTGTTTAGTTATTCATCATATCTTTGATTATGTTATGCTATGCTATCCAGTTTAGATAGACATCATATATGTGAAATTATGTCATGCTATCCGTTTTAGTTAAACAATATACATGTCAACTATTTCATGCCCTCTTTTTTCCACACTATCTACTGCATCTGTCTCTCATACAATGTCTGTACATTCAACTATGTTTCCTGTTTATCAGCCATTTGAATTGGAGCGGGTGATGCCAGTATCTAGCGGACTAAAAACACGATCTTCAAATAAAACAGTGCTACGTCTTGGTGGAGATAGCACCCCGGTTGTACATGCACAAGAACCAACCCTACCACACATAACCCAAACTCTCGTAGATTGTACGCCTACTGTGATGGACAGAGAACCAGCTTCACCCAATCTAACCCCAACCCCAGCCGATAGTAACCCAGTTCCTGTTGACATAGCACCATCTCCACCACAGAGCTCCCGAAGAAGAGCAGTTGGTAAGGCAGCTCCAGTGCCCAAAGGGCCAGTACTATCACGGCGAACCCCAACTCGACCAGTTAGTACGCCTATTCCTATGGAGGAAGCACAACCAGCTAGTCGTAGTTTAGCATCTATCGCATTTGATGTTGTTAAATCGTATGTGCGTATCTTCCCATCTTGGAAATATTATACTGAAGATGAAGGAAAATGACAGTTACAGGTGTTTGTCCAGGAGTTATGTGTAAGTAATGTTATTCATGGCAATTACTTTGCTTCGTCCCATGCATCCTACCTCCATGATGGTTATAATACAACAAATTTTCCCATTTTTCTCTATAGAGAAGGACCGATTTGGAAACTCAGGATGAGGTAACCCGTGCTAATACCTCTGCTATCTTCAAGAATGCTTGGTGGCAGTATCGGAATTACCTGAAGAAAATGTACTTCACCGGTAAAGAAACTCATCAAATTCCCTTACGTTCTCCTGAGATACATTTACTGGACGATGACTGGGAACGCCTTGTTCTGTACTGGTCCCGAACCAAGAATGTGGTAAGGTCTATGAGCTCATTTTCTATTTTTAAGTATTATATTCTTGCATCTTACTGTACTCTGTTCATGTTGAACAAGTGCCTAAACCTGAAGAACAAATGTTCTAATTTAAGATTCCATTGCTATCATAGTTCAAAAAAGCGCTAGGCGTTAATTGTGCGTTTTTCCACCGCCTTGCGCTTTACTGACCAAAGCGCATGCTTATGCACAGTTATGCACAGATTATGCGTAGTTATGCGCAATGCGTTTTGCCAACGCCTAGAGCCTAGGCGCGCTGAAGCACTCGCTTAGGCGCGCCTTTTTTAACTATGATTCCTTTGCTCTTGTATCACTGTATTTACTTATACAAACTTATTTTTAAATTGAAGGATCCAATCAAAACTCCAATGGCACAGTAGGTATGTTCACGCATGTTTCTTTAACAGGTTTGCTCTTATCAATAGCTCTGTTGATTTCAATTTCAATTGTGTATACAATTGACTTTCATATCATGCACATTACTAGCATCACAACAGAGCGAATAGTGTTGTTGTACATGTAGACCCGTGGTACCCATCTGAAATCTTGTTGTGCCGTATAGTTTCCCACGCTTTGTATTCTTTCACTGCTGCTTTGTCTTGAACTGATATGATTTGAACCGTGTCTCTATTTTGATTTGGCAAGACAATGTAGTGACCATAGGACATAGATATATGTTTGTTTGATGCTTTTATTATGTACTAGTACTTGGCAATAGAAGACTTGGTAGTTTAATCCTATCCACCTTACTAATGAACTGGTTCACTGAAATGAGTTTCATATACTAGTACATGCTAAACTTGTTATGTGTCTGCTTGTTTCTTCTTTTAGAATGCTGACAGAATATTGGGGAAGAGTGCCTTATTAAGCAATGGTAAAGGAAGTAATGCAGATAAGGTTCATGATAGTGACACATCCTTGTTGGTCTCCAACAAAGCTGATAAAACAGCTAAGGAAGACTATGTTGAAGACAACGAGACAACCCCAAAGTCCTGTCTTGGTTTAGTGTTCGAGTTACTGGCCACTACCGCTTGCACAAGCTATTCAAACTCACTGTCTGAATCATCTTGGTTTCTTGAGTCTCAACTATAAGTTGAAAGACATTGATCAGCTGTGCTGCAACAAGAAGCGGAAGGACTGCGGAAGTCCCTGGAGCATTCAGATGCATACTTTCTGGTGCAACAGCAAGCGTTGGAGGATTTTAGCGCCAAACAGGACAAAGCTAATCAGCTTGCTAAGCTTATTGCCAGCATGGTGGATACCCATGATAACGTTTCTTGAGCTCTTTTGAAGTTGTTTCAGTTATGCTCTTGTTTTGCTACCGCGTTTATTTGCACTGGTGGCCAATTTTGACGGCTAGTGTATGTAATGTGCTGCTTTGTTCCCTATATTTGCACTGGTGGCGAACTTTGATGCCCAGTGGATGTAATATGTGTAATAGCGGTAATAGGCTAGCGTTAATTGCTTGCTTATTTATTTCCTTATTGTCTTGTTTAGTTGTTTGCTTGTAGTCACTACAATTCTTTTTCTGTTTTTTTCTAGTGGCCACAATAGCCTATTTTTGGTAACTGGGCCAAAATAATCATGGGCCTTCTACGGGCCGTATGATCCATGGGCCTTCGTCCGGCCGTAGGATCCATCAGCCTTCTATACGGGCCTTAGGGTCCATGGGCCTTCTACGGGCCGTACGATCCATGGGCCTTCTACGGGCCGTACTATCCATGGGCCTCATACGGGCCGTAGGATCCATGGGCCTTCTACGGGGCGTATCTGAAGGAAATATGCCCTAGAGGCAATAATAAAGTTATTATTTATTTCCTTATAATCATGATAAATGTTTATTATTCATGCTAGAATTGTATTAACCGGAAACATAATACATGTGTGAATACATAGACAAACAAAGTGTCACTAGTATGCCTCTACTTGACTAGCTCGTTAATCAAAGATGGTTATGTTTCCTAACCATGAACAATGAGTTGTTATTTGATTAACGAGGTCACATCATTAGTTGAATGATCTGATTGACATGACCCATTCCATTAGCTTAGCACCCGATCGTTTAGTATGTTGCTATTGCTTTTCTTCATGACTTATACATGTTCCTATGACTATGAGATTATGCAACTCCCGTTTACCGGAGGAACACTTTGTGTGCTACCTGAAGGAAATATGCCCTAGAGGCAATAATAAAGTTATTATTTATAGCTGCAAGATGGAGGAGAACAGTTCTGTCAGTGAGCATATACTCAAAATGTCTGGGTATAATAATCACTTGATTCAATTGGGAGTTAATCTTCCAGGTTGATGTGTCATTAACAGATTCTTCAATCACTGCCACCAAGCTACAAGAGCTTCGTGATGAACTATAATATGCAAGGGATGAATAAGACAATTCCGAGCTCTTCGCAATGCTAAAGGCTGCGGAGGTAGAAATCAAGAAGGAGCATCAAGTGTTGATGGTTCAATAAGACCACTAGTTTCAAGAAAAAGGGAAAAGGAAAGAAGAAGGGGAACTTCAAGAAGAACAGAAGCAAGTTGCTGCTCAGGAGAAGAAACCCAAGTCTGGACCTAAGCCTGAAACTGAGTGCTTCTACTGCAAGCAGACTGGTCACTTGAAGCGGAACTGCCCCAATATTTGATGGATAAGAAGGATGCAAGGTGAACAAAGGTATATGTGATATACATGTTATTGATGTGTACCTTACTAATGCTCAGTAGCACCTGGGTATTTGATACTGTTCTGTTGCTAATATTTGCAACTCGAAACCAGGGACTACGGATTAAGCGAAGACTGGCAAGGACGAGGTGATGATGCGCGTGGGAAACGGTTCCAAAGTCGAATGTGATCGCGGTCGGCACGCTACCTCTACATCTACCTTCGGGATTAGTATTAGACCTAAATAATTGTTATTTGGTGCCAGCGTTGAGCATGAACATTATATCTGGATCTTGTTTGATGCGAGACGGTTATTCATTTAAATCAGAGAATAATGGTTGTTCTATTTATATGAGTAATATCTTTTATGGTCATGCACCCTTAAAAGAGTGGTCTATTCTTATGAATCTCGATAGTAGTGATACACATATTCATAATGTTGAAGCCAAAAGATGCAGAGTTGATAATGATAGTGCAACTTATTTGTGGGACTGCCGTTTAGGTCATATCGGTATAAAGCGCATGAAGAAACTCCATACTGATGGACTTTTGGAACCACTTGATTATGAATCACTCGGTACTTGCAAACCGTGCCTCATGGGCAAGATGACTAAAACGCCATTCTTCGGAACTATGGAGAGAGCAACCGATTTGTTGGAAATCATACATACAGATGTATGTGGTTCGATGAATGTTGAGGCTCGTGGCGGATATTGTTATTTTCTCACCTTCACAGATGATTTAAGAAGATATGGGTATATCTACTTAATGAAACACAAGTCTAAAACATTTGAAAAGTTCAAAGAATTTCAGAGTGAATTTGAAAATCATCGTAACAAGAAAATAAAGTTTCTACGATCTGATTATGGAGGAGAATATTTGAGTTACGAGTTTGGTCTACATTTGAAACAATGCGGAATAGTTTCGCAACTCACACCACCCGGAACACCACAGCGTAATGGTGTGTCTGAACGTTGTAATCATACTTTACTAGATATGGTGTGATCTATGATGTCTCTTACCTGATTTACCGCTATCATTTTGTGGTTATGCTTCTAGAGACGACCGCATTCACGTTAAATAGGGCACCATCAAAATCCGTTGAGACGACGCCTTAGGAACTGTGGTTTGGCAAGAAACCAAAGTTGTCGTTCTGAAAGTTTGGGGCTGCGATGCTTATGTGAAAAAGCTTCAACCTGATAAGCTCGAACCCAAATCGGAGAAATGTGTCTTCATAGGATACCCAAAGGAGACTGTTGGGTACACCTTCTATCACAGATCCGAAGGCAAGACATTTGTTGCCAAGAATGGATCCTTTCTTGAGGAGTTTCTCTCGAAATAAGTGAGTGGGAGGAAAGTAGAACTTGATCAGGTAACTGTACCTGCTCCCTTATTGGAAAGCAGTACATCATAGAAATCGGTTTCTGTGACGCCTGCACCAACTAGTGAGGAAGTTAATGATGATGATCATGGAACTTCAGATCAAGTTACTACTGAACCTCGTAGATCAACCAGAGTAAGATCCGCACCAGAGTGGTACATAATCCTGTTCTGGAAAGTCATGCTACTAGATCATGATGAACCTACGAACTATGAAGAAGCGATGGTGAGCCCAGATTCCGCAAAATGGCTTGAAGCCATGAAATCTGAGATGGGATCCATGTATGAGAACAAAGTATGGACTTTGGTTGACTTGCCCTATGATCGGCAAGCAATTGAGAATAAATGGATCTTCAAGAAGAAGACTGACGCTGACGGTAATGTTACTGTCTACAAAGCTCGACTTGTCGCAAAAGGTTTTCGGACAAGTTCAAGGATTGACTACGATGAGACCTTCTCACCCGTAGCGATGCTTAAGTCTGTCCGAATCATGTTAGCAATTGCCGTTTTTATGATTATGAATATGGCATATGGATGTCAAAACTGCATTCTTGAATGGATTTCTGGAAGAAGAGTTGTATATGATGCAACCGGAAGGTTTTGTCGATCCAAAGGGAGATAACAAAGTGTGCAAGCTCTGGCGATCCGTTTATGGACTGGTGCAAGCCTCTCGAGTTGGAATAAACGCTTTGATAGTGTGATCAAAGCATTTGGTTTTGTATAGACTTTTGGAGAAGCCTGTATTTACAAGAAAGTGAGTGGGAGCTCTGTAGCATTTCTAATATTATATGTGGATGACATATTACTGATTGGAAATGATATAGAATTTCTGGATAGCATAAGGGATACTTGAATAAGAGTTTTGAATGAAAGACCTCGGTGAAGCTGCTTACATATTGGGCATTAAGATCTATAGAGATAGATCAAGACGCTTAATTGGACTTTCACAAAGCACATACCTTGACAAAGTTTTGAAGAAGTTCAAAATGGATCAAGCAAGAAAGGGTTCTTGCCTGTGTTACAAGGTGTGAAGTTGAGTAAGACTCAATGCCCGACCACTGCAGAAGATAGAGAGAAATGAAAGATGTTCCCTATGCTTCAGCCATAGGCTCTATCATGTATGCAATGTTGTGTACCAGACCTGATGTGTGCCTTGCTATAAGTCTAGCAGGGAGGTACCAAAGTAATCCATGAGTGGATCACTGGACAGCGGTCAAGAACATCCTGAAATACCTGAAAAGGACTAAGGATATGTTTCTCGTATATGGGAGGTGACAAAGAGCTCATCGTAAATGGTTACGTTGAATGCAAGCTTTGACACCTGATCCGGACGATTCTAAATCGCAAACCGGATACGTGTTTACATTAAATGGTGGAGCTGTCAGTTGGTGCAGTTCTAAACAAAGCGTCGTGGCGGGATCTACATGTGAAGCGAGTACATAGTTGCTTCGGAAGCAGCAAATGAAGGAGTCTGGATGAAGGAGTTCATATCCGATCTAGGTGTCATACCTAGTGCATCGGGTCCAATGAAAATCTTTTGTGACAATATGGTGCAATTGCCTTGGCAAAGGAATCCAGATTTCACAAGAGAACCAAGCACATCAAGAGACGCTTCAATTCCATCCGGGATCTAGTCCAGGTGGGAGACATAGAAATTTCCAAGATACATACGGATCTGAATGTTGCAGACCCGTGACTAAGCCTCTTCCACGAGCAAAACATGATCAGCACCAAGGCTCCATGGGTGTTAGAATCATTACTGTGTAATCTAGATTATTGACTCTAGTGCAAGTGGGAGACTAAAGGAAATATGCCCTAGAGGCAATAATAATGTTATTATTTTATTTCCTTATATCATGATAAATGTTTATTATTCATGCTAGAATTGTATTATCCGGAAACATAATACTTGTGTGAATACATAGACAAACTAAACATCACTAGTATGCCTCTACTTGACTAGATCGTTAATCAAAGATGGTTATGTTTCCTAACCATAGACATGTGTTGTCATTTGATTAACGGGGTCACATTATTAGGAGAATGATGTGATTGACATACCCATTCCATTAGCTTAGCACCCGATCGTTTAGTATGTTGCTATTGCTTTCTTCATGACTTATACATGTTCCTATGACTATGAGATTATGCAACTCCCGTTTGCCGGAGGAACACTTTGTGTGCTACCAAACGTCACAACGTAACTGGGTGATTATAAAGGACCTCTACAGGTGTCTCCAAAGGTAAATGTTGGGTTGGCGTATTTCGAGATTAGGATTTGTCACTCCGATTGTCGGAGAGGTATCTCTGGGCCCTCTCGGTAATGCACATCACTTAAGCCTTGCAAGCATTGCACTAAATGAGTTATTGCGATGATGTATTACGGAATGAGTTAAAGAGACTTGCCGGTAACGAGATTGAACTAGGTATGAGATTACCCGACGATCGAATTCTGGGCAGTAACATACCGATGACAAAGGGAACAGCGTATGTTGTTATGCGGTCTGACCGATAAAGATCTTCGTAGAATATGTAGGAGCCAATATGAGGCATCCAGGTCCCGCTATTGGTTATTGACCGGAGACATGTCTCGGTCATGTCTACATGTTCTCGAACCCGTAGGGTCCGCACGCTTAAAAGGTTACGATGACATTATATTATGAGTTTATAAGTTTTGATGTACCGAAGGTTGTTCGGAGTCCCGGATGTGATCATGGAACATGACGAGGAGTCTCGAAATTGGTCGAGACGAATATTGGTATATTGGAAGCCTATGTTTGGATATCGGAAGTGTTCCGGGTGAAATCGGGATTTTACCGGAGTACGGAGGTTACGGAACCCCCGGGAGGCTATATGGGCCATAGTGGGCCTTAGTGGAAAGAGAAGGGGCTGCCCTAGATGGGCTGCGCGCCTCCCCCTTCCCCTAGTCCTATTAGGACTAGGAGAGGTGGCCGGCCCCCTCCTCCTCTTTTCCCCTCCGAGGAATCCTAGTTGGACTAGGATTGGAGGGGGAATCCTACTCCCAGGAGGGAGTAGGACTCTCCTGCGCCCTCCTCCTTGGCCGGCCAGCCCTCCCCCTTGGCTCCTTTATATACGGAGGCAGGGGACACCTCTAGACACACAAGTTGATCCACGTGATCTATTCCTTAGCCGTGTGCGGTGCCCCCTGCCACCATATTCCTCGATAATACTGTAGCGGAGTTTAGGCGAAGCCCTGCTGCTGTAGTTCATCAAGATCGTCACCACGCCGTCGTGCTGACGGAACTCTTCCCTGACACTTTGCTGGATCGGAGTCCGGGGATCGTCATCAAGCTGAACGTGTGCTCGAACTCGGAGGTACCGTAGTTTCGGTGCTTGATCGGTTGGATCGTGAAGACGTACGACTACTTCCTCTACGTCGTGTCAGCGCTTCCGCAGTCGGTCTGCGTTGGGTACGTAGACAACACTCTCCCATCTCGTTGCTATGCATCACATAATCTTGCATGTGCATAGGAAATTTTTTGAAATTACTATGTTCCCCAACAGTATCATCATTTCGCCAATTATGGGTCGTACTATTCATGGACCATAACGGGCCGTTAATAGGCCGTATTTGATAACTCTACGAAAATAGCCCAACGGATTTTTTACATGAAAATGGCCCAACGTATTAACAGTCCGCAAACAGGCCAACTATAATGATGGGCTGAATTTGGCCCACAAGCAGAAAATGACAGTAATGGGCCGTATGTAACCGAATGCTGCAAATGAGCCCAAGAATCAATGGGCCCTGAGAAGGCCGAAAGGTAACTTGGGCTGGAAATGGCCCAATGGAATAACGGGCCGTTAATGGGTATAAAGTGATACACTATTCATTACGGGCCAGTTTCACCACGGGCTGTTAATGGGCCAAGAGTTACAAAGGTCCTCATATGGGCCGAAAGAAGTCATGGGCACACATGGGCCGGAAGTTAAAATGGGTTGAATCATATTGGACGGCCCAGATGACGCTACTGGGCCTAATTCGGAAAGGGCATAACGGGCCCTGGGTTAGCGGGCTGTAAATGGGCTATATGCGAACAGGCCATTAATAGGCTTTCCGTGGGCTGGCCCGCCACCTTTTGACTAAGTCAAACAGGCCGGCCTTTTCACAGGAATAGGCCTTTGTTGGGTCGTGCCACATGTCGCCGTATCACAGGCGCCTTCGGTCCAATGAGCGGATGACATCTGTCCCAACGGTGAGCCGACACGTGTTTCCTCCAGCCAATGATGATTTTACACGTGGAAAATCCCCATTGGTCGGGGCTGTTAACGGGTTATCGGATCCAAAACCCGACCCGATAGCTTAACGGTGGTCCGTTAAAGTGGATGCCACGTGTCGGTCACCCTTGACGAAAGCACTTCTGTGACGCGCGATTTATCATCATGGAAGTGGACACTTCCGTGATGATAATTTTGGTAATGTCATGGAACACTTCTACGACAACACAGGTATGACTATCTTGATTCTGTCATAAATTTGTCATGGATGTACATGCATGACAAAAAACGCGACCTACTGTGACAAACACGTATCATCACAGAAGTGTATTTTTTTGTAGTGGTAGCGTAAGTATTTTCCTCAGTTTTTGAGAACCAAGGTATCAATCCAGTAGGAGACCACACGCAAGTCTGTCTTACCTACACAAACAAATAAGAACCTCGCAACCAACATGATAAAGGAGTTGTCAATCCCTTCATGATCACTTACGACAGTGAGATCTGATAGAGATAATAATAATAAGATAAATATTTTTGGTAATTTTATGATATAGATTGAAAGTAAAGATTACAAAATAAGATAGATTGGAAACTTATATGATAAAAGATAGACCCAGGGGCCATAGGTTTCACTATTGGATTCTCTCAAGATAGCATAAGTATTATTGTGGGTGAACAAATTACTGTCGAGCAATTGATAGAAAAGTGCATAATTATGAGAATATCTAGGAATGATCATGTATATAGGCATCACATCCGCGACAAGTAGACCAAAACGATTCTGCATCTACTACTATTACTCCACACATCGACCGCTATCCAGCATGCATCTAGAGTATTAAGTTCATAAGAACAAAGTGCATTAGGCAAGATGACATGATGTAGAGGGATAAACTCAAGCAATATGATATAAACCCCATCTTTTTATCCTCGATGGCAACAATACAATACGTGCCTTGCTTCCCCTGCTATCACTGGGAAATGACACCTAAAGATTGAACCCAAAGCTAAGCACTTCTCCCATTGCAAGAAAGATCAATCTAGTAGGCCAAACCAAACTAATAATTCGAAGAGACTTGCAAAGATAACCAATCGTAGATAAAAGATTTCAGAGAAGAATCAAATATTGTTCACAGATAGACTTGATCATAAACCCACAATTCATTGGATCTCGACAAACACACCGCAAATAGAGTTACATCAAATAGACCTCCAAGAAGATCAAGGAGAACATTGTATTGAGATCCAAAGAGAGAGAAGAAGCCATCTAGCTAATAACTATGGACCCAAAGGTCTGTGGTAAATTAATCACACATCATCGGATAGGCTATGGTGTTCATGTAGAAGCCCTTCGTGATCGATTCCCCCTCCGGTGGAGCTTCGGAAAAGGCCCCAAGATGGGGTCTCTTGGTTACAGAAGGTTGCAGCGGTGGAAATAGGGTTTCATGGTGCTCCTGGATGTTTTCGGGGTATATGGATATATATAGGAGGAAGAAGTAGGTCGATGGAGCTACGAGGGGCCCACGAGGGTGGGAGGCGCGCCCAGGGGGGCAGGCGTTCCTCCCTGCCTCGTGGCTCCCTCGTTTCTTTCTTGACGTCCACTCCAAGTCCCCTGGATCACGTTTGTTCCAAAAATAACTCTCCTGAAGGTTTCATTCCGTTTGCATTCCGTTTGATATTCCTTTTCCGCGGAACACTGAAATAGGCAAAAACCAACAATTTGCACTGGGCCTTGGGTTAGTAGGTTAGTCGCAAAAATAATATAAAAGTGTATAAATAAAGCCCATTAACATCCTAAATAGATAATATAATAACATAGAACAATAAAAAATTATAGATACGTTGGAGTCGTATCAAGCATCCCCAAGCTTAATTCCCGCTCGTCCTCGAGTAGGTAAATAATAAAAACAGAATTTTTGATGTGGAATGCTACCTAGCATAACTCTCAATGTAATTTTCTTTATTGTGGCATGAATGTTCAGATCCGAAAGATTCAAGACAAAAGTTTAATATTGACATAAAAATAATAATACTTCAAGCATACTAACAAAGCAATACGTCTTCTCAAAATAACATGGGCAAAGAAAGTTATCTCTAAAAAATCATATAGTCTAGCTATGCTCTATCTTCACCACACAAAATATTTAAATCACGCACAACCCCAATGACAAGCCAAGCAATTGTTTCATACTTTTGATGTTCTCACACTTTTTCAATCTTCACGCAATACATGAGCGTGAGCCATGTACATAGCAATATAGGTGGAATAGAATGGTGGTTGTGTAGAAGACAAAAACGAGAAGATAGTCTCACATCAACTAGGCATATCAACGGGATATGGAGATGCCCATCAATAGATATCAATGTGAGTGAGTAGGGATTGCCATGCAATGGATGCACTAGAGCTATAAGTGTATGAGAGCTCAACAAAACAAACTAAGTGGGTGTGCATCCAACTTGCTTGCTCACGAAGACCGAGGACATTTTGAGGAAGCCCATCAATGGAATATACAAGCCAAGTTCTATAATGTAAAAATTCCCACTAGTATATGAATGTGACAACATAGGAGACTCTCTATCACGAAGATCATGGTGCTACTTTGAAGCACAAGTGTGGTAAAAGGATAGTAACATTGTGCCTTCTCTTTTTTTCTCTCATTTTTTTATTTGGGCCGTTTCTCTTTTTCATGGCCTCTTTTTTTCTCTTCCTTTTTATATTATTCGTCCGGAGTCTCATCCCTGACTTGTGGGGGAATCATAGTCTCCATCATCCTTTCCTCACTTGGGAAAATGCTCTAATAATGATGATCATCACACTTTATTCACTTACAACTCAAAAATTACAACTCAATTCTTAGAACAAAATATGACTCTATGTGAATGCCTCCAGCGGTGTACCGGGCTGTGCAATCACTACTAGGAAAAGGGATATAGATGATATGGCCACTAATGGCGCACCAGACATGTGGTGCGCCACTACTATATAATAATGGCGCACCATTAGTCGGTGCGCCATTAGTGTGGTCGACACTAATGGCGCACCAGACCCACGGTGCGCCATTAGTACCATTTTTTTTATTTTTCCAAAAATTCTAATGGCGCACCAGGGAGTAGTGCGCCATTACTAGCTGGTGCGCCATTAGTAACACGTGTTACTAATGGCGCATTTGTCTCTGGTGCGCCATTAGTAACGTGGGACCAGCTAGATATTTTACACAGCCACACCTACACACTCACTTTCCCCACTTCATTCTCTCCACCTCCTCCTCCAAGCTTGTGTCGGCTGCCTCCTCCACCTCACCTCATTTGCACCATAGATTCATCAAAATTAAGTGGTTAAATTACCTTTTTTTGATAGGTAAGTAAGGGGAAAGCTATCTTTATGTTGTAGATCTACTTTTTTCTCCCTACCTCGCTCCAACAATGTGCACATGCACTTTTTATGGCCTTGCTAGATCTATGTATGTTTGTGGTGTTGCATATATGTTTGTGTTTGCAGGTACCGGTATTTGAAATGCAATAGTTGCCAATATTTTGCTGGAATGTTGATTCATTTCCGTTTCGGCGAGAATTTTGGCACTATGCATTCTTTTTTGTCCTATTTTTAGGGAAAGTCATGCCAAATTTTTTCTTGGTTCTAAAATATCGTTTTGCTCTACCCCGCAGGCAACCTTGGTCCGCACGATCACCGAAGGCATCGTGAATAGGTTTTTGAGCTCCACAAAGGCCGAGATGCTTCAAAAGAACGAGATGGAGATAAGATGTCCGTGTCAAAGATGCAAGCTGAAGAGCCTTATTGTGGACCCGGATTCCGGGCAGGTGCGGGACCACCTGCTCTTGCGTGGTTTCATGGATGGCTATCGGTGGCAAGGTGATGAAGATGACTATGAAGTCATCCATGGGGGCCGGGCAAGAAATGAGGAAGGGCAGCAAGACAACCACCGCGGCGAGGGCGGGCGGGAAGACGAAGAACCAACACTACGGTGATGTTGTACACAGTCATCATGTAGAAGATGCCGGACGTGATGATGAGGAAGACCAAGACAAAGGGCATGATCATGAAGATGAAGATGCTGGAGCAGACGACGATGGAGGCTGGGTGCAGGACCCTCATATTCAAGAGCTGCTTCTCAAGCAGACGGATAACGCAAGAGCTGCCGCCCGAGAGAAAGCCAAGCTGGATCAACTGGAGATAGACGCGGTTACTCCATTGTATGAAGGATGCAGGCCCGAGGATACCCGCTTGAAAGTAACGCTCATGGCTCTGGAGACGAAGGTAAAACAAAAAATGACCAACGCATGCTTCGACGAGAACATATCATTCTGGCACGAACGTCTTCCCAAGGGGAACAAGTGCCCGACCAGTTTTGAGGAGGCGAAGAAAATCGTGTGTCCTCTGGATTTACCGCATGTGAAATACCATATGTGCATGAACAATTGCATCATTTATCGGGATGAGCACGCGGAGTCTACCATATGTCCAGTGTGGGGCGTCACTCGATACAAGAAGAGGAAGAAGGCTCCTCGAAAAGTGGTGTGGTACTTTCCGATCACTCCTCGTCTGCAGCGGTATTTAGCGGACCCTAAGGTAGCAAAGCTCCTGTGTTGGCACGCAGATAGGGAGGAGAAGAGGCGGGAAGATGACGGAAATGATCCGGAGATAAATAAAAAAGACAAGATGCTGAGTCACCCTAAGGATGCGAGCCAGTGGCAAGCGTTGAACTTCGAAGACCCAAAATTTGGGAACGATCCAAGGAACATCATGCTGGGCATGAGCACCGATGGAGTCAATCCGTTTGGCAGCCAGAGAAGCACACATAGCACCTGGCCTGTGTTTGTGTGGATGTACAACCTTCCCCCTGGTTGTGCATGAAGAGGAAGTAAATTCACATGAGTATGCTAATTGAAGGGCCGAAACAACCAGGGAACGACATCAATCTGTATCTGGGGCTGGTGAAAGAGGATCTAGACACGGTGTGGAAAACGCCAGCCAATACAGGGAAGCCGGAGAGAAAGAATATTTCCCTATGAGAGCCTCACTACTCACGACGGTGCACGACTATATCAGTTACGGATATCTCGCGGGGCAGGTGGTCCACGGATTTTCTAGATGCGTCAGGTGCATGGATGACACAACGTATCGCCAGCTAGATAGAGATCCCGGGTCTTCGAAAACCGTGTTCATGGGACATTGAAGGTGGCTTCGCGACGATGACCCGTGGAGAAAACGCAAGGATCTGTTCGATGGTGAAACCGAACCCCGAAGACGCACACGTACGAGGAGCGGCGAGGAAATAGATGAGCTGTTGAAAAATTGGAATGATTGCCCACTGCCGGGAAAGAAGCAAAAGGCGCCAGATCCGGGAAAGAAGAGAAAGGCGCCAGAGCCGCTGCTGAAGGTATGGAAAACAAGGTCTGTTTTCTGGGACTTGCTGTACTGGAAGATCCACCGTGTGCCTCACAGCCTTGATGTCATGCATATCACGAAGAACGTGTGCGAGAATCTGCTTGGTACCCTGCTCAACATGCCAGAAAGGACCAAAGATGGGCCGAAAGCAAGGGCAGACTTGAAATCAATGGGCATCAGGAAGGAGCTTCACGCTAATGATGATGATGATGCTGAGGCGAAGAAGGACACAGAAAGTTGTCGCAAAGGCAAAAAGGCCAAGAAGACCGGAAATGACTACCCTCCCGCGTGCTTCACTCTAAGTCAGGAGGAGATCGAGCAGTTTTTCACCTGCCTCGTAGGAGTAAAACTTCCTTACGGTTACGCGGGGAAGATAAGCAGATACCTAGATCCAGCGAAGCAGAAGTTCAGCGGGATGAAGTCTCACGACTGTCATGTGCTGATGACGCAGATACTTCCAGTTGCAATCCGTGGGATCATGGACGCGCACGTCCGTGAAACGCTATTTGGCCTATGCAACTTTTTGGACGTCATCTCTCGGAAGTCGGTTGGCGTGAGGCAACATGTCACGTCTAGAGGGAAGCATAGCCGGGCTTTCTGACCGAAGAGTGCATCTCCTACTGCACGAATTATCTAGGCATCGAGAACCCCGTTGGTCTGCCCGTCAACAGGCACCTCGGCAGGCTCGCTGGATGGGGTCACCGTGAGGGTTGCCGCGAAATGCATGTCGACTTCGAGGGTCGACTCGCCGATTTGAAAGAGCAAACCTAGTCGCGCTACAACACATAGACGTGGTCGATCCTTGGGTGGTAGAGCACAAAACCTTTATTGAGAAGACGTACAATGACCGAGGCCAACAGAGGATGGACGGAGATATAATCAAAGAGCACAACTCATGTTTCACGCGTTGGTTCAAGCAGAAGCTTCTATCGTACCCTTTACATGAGGATTCTTCCGCGGAAGAACAACTCATATTCGCCTTGTCATAGGGCGCCGAGCACAACCTGATCACCTATGAGGCGTACGATATCAACGGCTACACATTCTACACCAAGGACAAGGACATGAAGAGCGATGGTTATCAGAACTCCAGGGTAACGCTGGAATCCTACACCGGTAACGACAAGGACAGATACTACGGAAGGATCGAGGAGATCTGGGAGCTGAGCTACGCTGGAGAGAAGGTCCCGATGTTCCGTGTCAGATGGGCCAAGAGTGTCCTAAAAGAAGACCGGTATTTCACCACCATGGTTATACCCGAAGCCAAATCCAAGACCGTGGGCGCAAACGTCACTGCAAAAAATGAGCCATGGGTATTGGCTTCCCAAGTGGACCAATGCTTCTTCATTACCGACCCGTCAAAGCCCAGTCGTGTTGTCATGAGGAGAGGCAAAAGGAAGATCATCGGAATGGATGGAGTAGCCAATGAGCAAGACTTCAACAAGTACGGTGACCCGAAGATCGAACATGACGACGACGATGAAGTAGCAGCATACACCACAAGAAGAAGCAGGACCACCCTACCTAAAGGACGTCCGTTCCACAGAAGAACTCCATTTGCGAAAAAGAAGGGCAAGAAGATTGTGAACAGATAGCTAGCTAGCTAAGATCGATTGTATTTAAATCGTAGTCTTCATTTCTCGATTGTATTACATGGGCACTTTTTGAACTCATGAATATTTTTAAATTTCATGGGCACATTTTGAATTCATAAATATTTTTTCAAATTTGATGAATATTTTTAAATCTCAATCGCTATCCCCCTCCATCTCGATCTCGATCCCCCCCCCCCACTCCCGCCGCCCCCCGCCCCCCCGCCCACCCCCCGCACCCCCCCCCCTCCCCGCCGCCCCCCCCCCCCCCCACCCCCCCCCGCTCCCCCCCCGCCGCCGACCCACCGCACCCTCCCCGGCCCGCTCCACCGCCGCCGAGCACCCCCATTTGATGATATTTTTTCATATTCATAAAAAAATTATTACTGTTTTTATAAAAAATATTAAAAAATAGCAACAAAAAATAATAATAATAAACATACTAATGGCGCACCGCTCGTGTAGTGCGCCATTGCTATCTAAAAAAACATTCTAATGGCGCACCGCTCTGGTAGTGCGCCATTGCTATATAAAAAAACATTCTAATGGCGCACCGCTCTGGGATGCGCCATTGCTATCTAGAAAAACATTCTAATGGCGCACCGCTCGGGGGTGCGCCATTAGTAATCTCCCTAGCTCACCTAGCCCGACCCCTTCGTCCCTCTCTCGCCAGATCTAGTCCCCCCCCCCCCCCCCCCCCCCCCCCCCCGGCGCCGCCGCCCCCGCGCCCCCGCGCCCCCACCATTGCAGCTCCGCCATAGTCGACGCCTCCGTGACCTGACCACCGCCGACAGCCTTCCCGTGTCGGCCCCTGCCCTGCGCCGCCTCTACCTCAGTCCGGGCACGGGGTGCAGGACGACGACCGCGGCCGCCGGCCTCCCCACGACCAACCGAGGCGCCCAGGAGGTCTCCCCGACGACCATCCCTTCGATGCCGCCGCCGACCCCAACCCCTCCGGCCACTGGCCGCGCCCGCCCAGGTACCTGTTCTCCTTCCTCCTTCCTCCCTCTCCACCCTTCCTCCCCATTCCATCCCTCCCTCCCCTCAACCGTGTCTGTTATCTTCTGGTGATATTTGACAACTTATGGATAGAAATGCATATTTCAGTGTTTATAGCTATTAACACTTGCAAGTTACTGCACTTCTAGCTAAATTCTGGTTAGTAAGTTTGTATCCGCACTACAGGAATCAGCTATTTTGCCGTCTGCCACGGCGGACGGCAAAGGCCTTTGCCGTCAGCCACGGACGGCAAAAGGCTCCGACAAAGTAGGCTACGGTAAACAGCTACTTTGCCGTCTGCTTCCTGGCGGCTGACGGCAAAGGCCCTTTGCCGTCTGCGGTGGACGGCAAAGAGAGCGGACGACAATAATTGCGCTGTCAGTCCGTTAAGTGGCTAACGACAGGCCTTTGCCGTCCGCCGCTGACGGCAAAATTTCTAGTGTCTTTGTCGTTCGCCGTATGATGTCATCTACACGTCACTACATGGCAGGTTCTTTGCCGTCTGCCACTGATGGCAAAGTTTTTGCCGTCTGCCACTGTAGGCAAACTGACCAAATTGGTCAGCTCCCAGGAAGCACAGCTAGATGCCACGTGTCTTCTTTGCCGTCTGCGGCAGATGGCAAAGAAGCCGTTGCCGTCGGTGGCAGACGGCAAAGAGCCTGCATATTGGCTCTTTTATCTGTTTTTTATTAAATCCAACAATTTTCATCATAAATATATATGACATATATAGATATATTTCAAAAGGCCATTACAGAGCAAACATATAAGATATCCAACACATAACTTCATCATCCAACCATATATATTACATGCATAGTTCCATCATACAGAACAAGTTCAACATAGAGGCATCCAACCATATATATTACAATAGTTTCATCCAACGATACATGCATAGTTCAACGATACAAAAGAAACAGAGAAAGGGATAAGGAGCACTCCATCTATGCAAGCTTTCGTCAAGTGAATGAAATCTGCAAAATGAAAAATAAGAAAGTTAGAACAAGAAGAGTAGAACAAGAAGAAGAGTAGAACAAGAAGAAGACTAGAACAAGAAGAGTAGAACAAGAAGAAGACTAGAACAAGAAGAGTATGTCATTTATGAGCTAACTTACGTGAAATGGATCATATATGAGCTAACTAAGTTGAAATGGGTCGTTTATGAGCTAGCTAAGGTGAAATGGATCATTTATGAGCTAACTTAGTTGAAATGGGTCGTTTATGAGCTAACTAAGGTCAAATGGATCGTTTTTGAGGTAACTAAGGTGAAATGGATCGTTTTTTAACTAACTTAGGTGAAATGGATCATTTATGAGCTAATTTAGGTGAAATGGATCGTTTTTTAGCTAACTTGGTGAAATGGATCATTTATGAGCTAAATTAGTTGAAATGGATCGTTTATGAGATAACCTAGGTAAGATGGGTCATTTTGGAGTTAACCTAGGTGAAATGGGTCATTTTAAAGCTAACGTAGGTAAAATGGATCATTTAGGAGCTAATCTAGGTAAAATGGGTCATTTTTGAGCTAACTTGGATGAACTGGATCATTTATAAGCTAACCTAGGTAAAATGGGTCATTTGAGAGCTAACTTAGGTAAAATGGATCGTCTATGAGCTAACTAAGCTAATTATGCAATTTTTGACATAAGTAAGCTAAGTACAGATCGTTTTAGAGCTAACTTAGGTAAAATGGATGGTTTTGGAGGTCAGTAAGCTTATTAAGTCATTTTGGAGGAGAAGAAGCTAAGTCTAGGTCATTATGGTAAGCATTGGAGGAAATAAAGCTAAGTCTAGGTCTTTATGCATGTGTTAAGCAAAACACTAGATAAACTTACCAAGATCCAGGAGGTGTAGGAGCGGGGTGGCTCGTGTCGGTAGCTGGAGAAGGATCGTGCGATGCTTGTCTGGAGTTACGCTGCACCAAAGATCATTTCCAATGTCTTGTTAGCATGATGACACTCAAATGTTAAGACTAGCAAGTAATGTCCATTCATATAAAACTCACCGTGGTCCCAGGAGCAATCACTGGCATCGGCGGGTCACCGGCACGGACGGGAGCCGCGTAGCACCACGCTGGTAGACGTTGCCCCCCTCCTCCCCCTCCTCATCAGTCGGCTCCCCGCCATCATTAGCATGGCCACTCGGCTCCCCGCCATGCTCAGGATGACCCGACCAGGTACCCCATCCAGACGTGTGCTCCTTCGGGGTCTCGTGGGCCGAAGGCCCGTCGACCCGAGGCTCGTGGGCCAAAGACTCGTGGACCGGAGGCTCGTGGACCGGAGTCTGTGCAGCCTCCTCCTCAGACGAGTCCACCCTAGCAGTCACGTGCTCGGGTGAAACAGCTGGGGGCGGTGGCGAGGAAGGCGCCGTACGAGTCACCCTACCTCCTCTCCCGCGACCACGTGCTCCAACTCCTCTCTTCTTCTTACCTCGCCCCCTGCTGGGCACCGCGGTCGACGAAGAAGGGCCCGGCGGTGTCGCCATACTGTCCAGCAACGCTCGGCAGAGAGGTGCGTGTGGAATGGAAGACCTCGCACCACGCGCCGACGAAGAAGGGGCCTCGGCGCGCTCCCGACCAGCGCCCACCATCTTTCAACACCTGCCATGACAAAGAATAAACGAAATTAGTACTGATCTGTCCGGGGGGAGATTGAGTGGAAAGACAAATACGGGCCAACAACTGTATTGGGCTGCCGTCATACCAAACACACTGAACCCATCCATGCTGATGCCGACTTGAGGATGCCTCGGATCTGCCGCTTTGTCAGCATGTAATTCATCAAACTTTTTCCACGCAACACCATCCGATGTGTGTACCATCATCAGATTCCCATCTGCATCTAGTTCGGTTCTTTTGCCTATTTTGTGCCATGTCATCTGTCTGGCCGTCTCTTCGACCATGAAAAGACGTTGAAGTCTTGGTACGATTGGCATATACCGAAGAACACTAACGGGGATTTTGGTCTGTGTCTTCTCACCCATACCGTTGTCTACCACAATATACGTGGAAGACATGCAAATTGGACAATAGTTCAAGTCCGCATAGTCAAGCCTAAATAAGGCACATCCTTTCTCACAGGCATGTATCTTCTCATAGGGCATCTTCAGTGCACGGAGGATTTTGTCCGACTGGTACAGGTTTGCAGGCATTACATGGCCTTTGGGTAGAAAGCGTCCAAATACTGTCATAATTGCGTCATAGCATTCTCTGCCCAAGTTGAACTGAGCCTTCAGAGCCATTACTTGTGAGATGGCATCCAACTGACCAAGCTCAGTGTGCTCGTGGAGCGGACGTTTCGAAGACTCCAACATTTCATTGAAGGCCTTTGCAGATTCCTCCATCTCCTCGTCCGAATCCCGAGCATCATCATAGCCTTGCACCATGTTTTCCATCCCGGTACCATGCTCGTCGGTGCGACGACGATCCACCTCAGCTCGGTCACGTTGGGCAGACTCACCATGAAATGTCCACACCGTATAATCGGGCGTAAAACCACTCTTCTGCAGGTGTTTGCCCATTTCAGCCTCTGTCTTCTTTTCCCAATTGCCGCACCGGAAACAGGGGCACCAGGTTTTCTTTTGGCCATTTGCAAATGCGGCTTGCACAAACCCCTTAGTTTTTGTGAACCATTCAGCGCTCCATTTGTTCTGACCAGTGTGACCGGTATACATCCAAGCACGGTCACTCATCTTGACTTTCAGAGCTACTGGACACACAACAATTATATATGTAATTCACCATGTATATATTCATTAGTTGATCTACTTTGTCAATTTTATTACATCCATGCAACCTACACTCTAATAGGTAATGATAGGTCCTAATCCCACCCGTGTATGTGTAGATTGGGTTCATTTTCCCATGCTATGCTTCGGATCCGACGCAAAATTTCGGCAGCACCTCCCTGCTGTTCTCCTGATACACGTCTCTGCAATAAACAGAGAGGATGTGTACCCGGAGAACAACAGGGGAGGCACTGACGAAATAGATGCGTCGGATCCGGAGCAAAGCATATGGGAAAATGAACCCAATCTACACATACTGGGGCTGTCCATGGATAGCGTTGGACAATTCGAAAGAATCAAGGTTATAAATATGCAAATGCATGCATATTTATAATTATGACGCTTTCGAACGGGAGACACATATTGGTTACGCATACTGATGATTCAAGACACATATATAGCTAGCTATCAAGTTTCATCGGAATAGATCAAATAATTAATGGGGGAGGAGGACTTGTCACTTGTGCTCACCCACGAACGAAGGGGCAGAGCTTGTCAAACACACGGCGAGGTCGTCGAACACCAAACCTCGCAGCGATGAAACAACTGCACATTTAAAACTACACGATCAACACTATATATGATGTTTTTCATAACAAAATCGAAAAATATATGACCTAACTAATAATTCACAAATATATGACCCCGTCGGCCTCTGGAAGGCCAAAGAACACCTTTTCGGGAGGTGTCGGTGGTCGGGGTGTCCTGTCGGTGTCGGGGTGCCGTGTCGGGGTCGGGGTGCTGTTTCGGGGCCGGGGGGTCGGGGTGTCGTGTCGATGTCGGGGTGTTGTTTCGGGGTCGGGGTGTGGTGTCGGGGTCAGGG